>NC_142680.1:20643228-20925728 GCF_964200805.1 Pocillopora damicornis | reverse complement strand
TAAGTTCCCATGATATGAAATTTCGTTTGTTTGTTTCGTTGTCTTATGTTTTTGTTTGTGTGTGTGTGTTTGTTTGTTTGGTTTGCTTGTTTGTTTTGCTTTGTATTTCTATCATTCTGAGTGAACAAGTAAATGACTTCGCTTTTTCAGGTATATTTGAAGTCAAGGAAAGCCATAAAGAACTTTCAATTTGTCCCAGACATAAAGACGACTTCGGGACTAGGTGGTTATGCAATAAAAAAAAAAAAATGCTCCCGTCCATCGGATTGGGCTCCACACGGGAAGTCTTCTCGGAAAGGTGATCGAGGCATGACTCTGCAACAGTCTCAAAAGCTTTATGCTTTAACATCTACGCTTCAGTTCCGGTGGGGGTCACGTGAGTATACATCAGAATTCCATCCTGACCGCCACCTTGATAAGAGATAGTATCAGGATAGTAGAAGAGAAAACTACCCTCATTGATAAAAGCAAAGATACTCTATGTGCAAAAGCTGACTAAAGGAACAAGCACACAACCTCAAATGGCCAGCTTTACTGTACTGATGTCAAGCTCGACAAAAATTCGGAAGGCTGGGCACTGAGGGCGTCTAAGAAATCAAAGCATTTCAACGAAAACCAAAGAATTATCTCGATGAAAAGTTCAAACTTGGCCAGGAGACTGGTTACAAAGAAGATCCATCCCAAGTTGCGAGTGATATGCGTCGCGCTAAAAATGAAAACGGAGAGCGTCGATTTGCTGTTGGCGAGTTTTTATCACCACAGCAGATAAAGTCGTATTTCTCAAGGTCAGCAGCAAAGATCAAACAGGCGGATCGGTGGCAGAGATCGATGTACCAGCCATTAATGAAGAAATGGCATACTCCTCAGCTCATGACAAGATAATTCAAGAGTGCCAGCTTAGTCATCCCATTTTGTATGACACATACAACCTCTGTCAACTGTATGCCACGAACAAGCTTACTCGTTTCATTATTTCTTTCCTTCAAGATATATGCACATATTTCCAATTGGAAACTGATTCCCTTCCTACTACACGAAAAGCGCCATACGTTGGTCTGATCAATGAATTGATAAAGTCGTGTACGTGCAAAGAAAAATAGGAACTTTCCAGCTGGAAGTGACCATAGTCTTCGTATTCAGAAAGTAATAACTCCTGGATTAGAGGAACACCAACATTATTCCAACTGCCTTGAGAGAAATAAGTACAATAGGTGCATATGCGTCATACACAGCTACGATATGACATTGTCCCTTTGTAGCTTTGTTATAAAAAAAATTGACAGTGAAAACCTCACGTTTACATACACATGTTTTAGATCGAAAGATTTTATAAAGACCAACCTTGCTCTGTTAAAAACGTTGGTCATCTTCTTTATTATTTTCACTTAATGGGCTTCCCGTGTGTAACGCAATCACATACCATCGATCGCGCTGCAGTGGCGAGAAATGGTAGCATGGATAAGTTTTGAAAACGGTGGAGCGGGTTAAAGTGCATACTCTTGGCATGGAAACCACTTCTAAAGGTAACAGTTTGTGTAATTATAGCCTGGGCAATTCCTTCTGATGTTAAAAAAGTTTTTGTTATCGTTGGGTTGGTATTAGTTGCGAATATGACCGTTATAACAACATAAACCAGCAATTTGCATATACTAGACTATCGAAGATTGCCCAGATTGCCCTGACTTTTTGGCTTCAGGAGAAAATTATATGTATATTTAATATGAAAGAGACCTGTTTCGAAGTTTTTATATGATATAAGAGGGAATTCGAGTGTTTTGGTAATGTTTTTCTTAATGTGACGTGCAAGTCACGTTGGTCACGTAACGCGCCTCTTGAGCTCAAATACGCTTATATAAATCGCTCTAAAAATTAGTGGTTTAAATAGCCCAAAAAATTTATTGCAGTTTTTCAAAGAAGAAGCCTTGTTCTTGACAATGATTATTGTCTCATGGTAAGTTTATGAAGCCATGTGACAATGGCCGATTTTAGTCGCCAAAGTTGAGCTATGTTTTGATGGATGAAATTTCACCCGAATTAGAAAATTCGTAAAAAAATCGTTTTTTTAAGGAATCTTGGAAAAAATACTTCAGAACCTTTGAAAAATATCTCTTGTTTTAGAATTGTTATGTTGTTTCCGAATTGCTGGCGAAATAAGCTTTTTTCGGCCGTTATCTTGAGGTGCACTATTTCACCGGGAAAACACGGTTATGAACCCCCAAAACACAAAATGCCACCGTTATCCCAACATAATTTTTTTTCGGCATTTTTTATATTTTTCCATAACTAATTAAGGCCATTTATACCTATGTTCTGGCAAAGTTTGAAAAAAATTCAATTTTTTCATTTTCAACACCTCCGCTCGATTTTCACAGACGATCACTCTTAAACCACTTTTTAAGTTCTATCCAATGCTCTGATATTGTTTTCAAAGGATTAATTCGTTTGACGGTCTTCACTGCGGACTCATTTTAGATTTTCAGTTTTTTTAATCAAACGGTTTTGAAACATCTGTTGATGTTCGCTAAATGCAGTCTTTAAATCGAACTAAACGCTCAGCGTCTCGCTCACCTAGAAAAACCCACATGGTCTGTCTCTTAATTAGCAGCTTTAAAACGAGCTTTAGTTTCAATAGACAATATCATTCGTTACCTACATCTGCACTGTGTCGTTTTGGTCGACTGAACTGTTCAGAGGAAAATTTTCCGGCAGATTTCTTTAAAACTTTCACATGTGCAGCATTGTCAACCGATTCGTTCAATGAAAACTCGAATTACCGGAACTCCAAGAATGCGAAACAAGAGCCCTGTTTCAATTTTTTATGTCAGATAGGATTTTAACAAGCGTACACTTGCGTTCGAGAAGGTAGAGCCATTATTTAATGAGAAACTGAACAAATTTAGAATATTATTAACTCAGTATAGGCTATTTAAAGCTCGTTAACTTGTACTTTGTAAAATATATCGTTAATTAATTCAAAACATTCATGATAACCCGTGTAAATGTTTAATTTAATGAAGGATCGATCGGCACTGGAGCAGCAACCCTCTGAAACCGCATCCCGCGTAGTCTTAATAAAAATTGTTATAGTTAATTTTATTTCTTTCGCTTTCTTATAATAACATTCATGAGAGTATAATTTAAGTCAAGAGATTATAAGAGATTTTATATCCTCTTGTGTACGTATATCTTTCCTTGGATTAATAATTTATGCATTCAAAGAAGGTTTAGTAGCATGAAAAATATTTTTTAAAAGTTTTGATTTGTGTTTCCATTACCTTTCCTTAATTTTGTTTTACGTGACTAGCAAAAAATACTATCGACAGACCTCGAGCAAAAATTTAAGCGACAAGCGTTCTCTATCGGTTAGCTTTGCACTGAAAGTACTTATACGATCATATATAACTCGAGGATGGTCTAACTCCATGGACAGCAAAGTGCTTGTCTGATTGTCTGCTTCATTGCTCGTCTCACCTCACTAATCTTCCAGCAGTAAAGAAACGGGTTTAACGTCGAGTTAAAGAAAACAAGGATAATTGCCATTTGCCATGCGACGGCTGAGTGTGATGGATATGTTGTACTATAAGTGACTACAATTCCCACTATATAGTACGGTGTATAACAAATAACTAATACTGACTGTACCCACAGTGCACTATGCACTGCTTTTTTGTATCGCGCCATGTTCAGTGCATTTGGTTGGCTCGGCTGTTGTTGTACCTGTGCCTGATGATGTCTAAGAGTGCGAAAAATCTTTGTGTACGAGGCGAGTGAAATAAGCAGCGAAAGTGGTATAGATATCAAGACACACAAATTGGTTATACGCTGATCGAAAATGATGCAAAAAGAGGCGACAAGACATAAAACCCAAAAGCTAACTATAATGATATAAATGCGCTTGAAAGTCACAATCTCTTTGTATCTCAGCCCCAATAACAGGGCGAGAAGCCTGTCCACGCTTATTACCGTCATCGTCAGCAAAGAAACTCCACATAATGCTACGCCTGTAATGTAAGTTGCTTCTCTTACGTAATGACAAAGGCTCCAGTGTTCGTGAACTGCGGACATCAAATAAGTTACATGGAGAGGCTGAGCAACAAGACCAACCAACAGGTCAGTTGTTGCCAGACAGCGATACAAGAGTTTGGACGGCGGGTGAAGGGAAGATTCCTTGTGAAGGGCAACAAGGATAAGAGAATTACCAAGAAATGCTGTGATGGCCAGGAAAATGTTGACTGCTGCGAAAAAACCTAATACTGATTGAAGCCCACCTATCAAAGGGGGGTAGCATCGCAGTTCTTGAAATATTTTTGTCTTTGTTCCACCTCTGGTGAAATTTGTTGTCGACATAATTCTGCATTCGTTTCCTCTGTTCTTGCAACGAGAAATATTTCGTCTAAACAGGACACGCCGAACTATAATAACTGAAACCTTTCATAAAGACTTCCTCCCTCCCGTTTAATCATTTAAAATGCGTCAGAAATTTGCAGCTGTGGGATGCCTCAGGTATGAAACTGATATTGGTTGAAGCCCAACCAACAAAGAGGAGAGCATAGCGGTTCTTCAATTGTTTTCGTCTGCGTTCTAACTCTTCTGAAATTTGTTGTAGGTTATCTAAGATTGCCACGAGCAATATGTCGTCTAAACAGCCCACATCCAGCCACGATCAATTACACCTCATACTTCAATGAATGATATTTATACACCCTGAGAATTCTTCATCAGTGTTTACTCGTTTAAAATACGTCAGAAAATTGTCTGTTATGTCCAATTATTGAACCTTTGAAGTGCCTCAGGTATGAAATGGAAATAAGTAGAAAATGGAGAGACATCTGTGGTATCATTCTTTTAAAAGAACGACAAACAATCTCCTTTTATCTAGATCAACTTTCACTGATAGGGTGTTAACCTAGTGTCTATATTATTCGTGTGAAGTTCAGACTTGTGTCATTAGTATCCATGAAAAATTGGAAATGAAAATTTCAAGCTGGCGCGATTTTATTTGGTCTTAGAAAAGTGCGATTTGAGACAATCTGCGAATGCATCAAACAATTTAAATTTAAATTTTGGTCACAGATGTAAACGCATTTTTAAGTGTTTGAATCAATTTGTAATGAAAGGTTTTTTCTTTCCGCTTTTCGTCCCCGGACTGATATTAAAAACAAAACCGTAACACGATGTTATGCCGCGCGCCATCGATTTTTTTCAAACTCGTTCTCTACCAGCTTTTTCACTTTCGTCAGGAAAGTTATGATGATTTTTTTAACAAAAACTGTTTTCCCTATTTTGCCTATTTCGCCCCACGATGTAATTTCCTTTCTTCATCCCTTTGGTCAACAAGATAAGAGAAATGGGCGCTAACTGAAAATAACGGAGGCGGAGAAACCATCAGCCATGATGGCACTACGCGCTCGGTATCCTTTTAATCCCAGAGTTCCATCGGGTACCAAAAAAAAAATTTCTTTTCCTTTGATGCCAATTTTTATTCCAACTTTACATTTGTCATTTTCGATCTACAATTTTTCTTCCTTTAATGTTAATTCCTTTAGCAAGTACACAGACATCGGTCAGTAATATTTCTGTTTGACGATATGATAAGGAAATTCTCTTTTGTCAGTTTTTGAATGACAGCATAAGCGGTTTAAACGGTATATTTAAATATACTGTCATTCTTTTGGGCCGGTAATTAAGTGCAAAGATTATCCCTGTATTGTGGTGAATTATGAATTCCTAAAAAGCGTCATGGAACGAGTTCAAGGAAAGAGAAGCGAAAGTTAGGAATAATTCATCACTCGGGTTGGGAGACATAAGATCAATAAAACTTGAAGAAAACACAGACCAGCATTAAACTGGATATATCAAATATTTCAAAAGTTGACAATATTCTTGCCATGAGTTAATCTGTGATAGCATCCAGAAAAATATTTCATTTTAGTTAACGCCAATTGCACAAGAACGATCCCTGAAACCCTATTTCCTACGTAACATTTCAAATAAAAACCTTCTCACTATTGTTTACACCTTTGAAATACGTCAGAAAATTGTTCGCTGTGTCAAAAAAGCTTTTTTTGTGCTTAACTTGTCATGTACATCACGTATGAAATAGGAATAAGAGGCAACTATTCAAAGACATCTTTGAAATTATTGTTTCATGTTGGAACAAACAACCCCGCTTTATTTAGCTTGCGAGAAGGCACTCAATATTATGGCTTCAATGCGTATTGAATAAGTTTGAGGATGTAAGGCCAAAGATGCAAAGACTAGCTGACAAAAAAACTAGATGAATGACTTAAGTAATTGCTAAGAGATGCGTCAATCCTTCCTCAGAAAGAGTTCTTTCCCAGGGAATTTTCTTTTCAGTACAGCGACGGTAGCTTTAAAATTAATCAATCAAAAAGATGTTTGTCGCAACCAGCTGTTAATTTTACTAGATAACGTTTCAGTTTAATTTCAAATTAGCATTGAAAGGGAATTTCCTTGACAAACACAAAGACATGGGCTATATTTTTTTGTTTTACAATGCGATATGAGACTCCTAGGTCTTAAAAGATCTATTTTATCACTTCTTTAATGGGCGAAATAAACATGTCGTTTTTAGGCCGATAATTAGATGGTATGGTATTGAAGCAAATTCTGAGCTCATAATAAAGCTTTGAAAAGGAATAAAAAAAACCTTTGAGGAACTTTGAGACAGCAGTTAATCACTCGGAAATGGAGGAAATAAAATCCGTAAAACTCAGAGACAACCTAAAGATACACCAGCAACAAACTCAACATATGGTGACCTCTATACAATGATACGAAACTTGTTTTTCGCCGTTGCCAATATAACTTCAGCACATCGATCGATCTGTAAAAAAATTCCATAACAAACAGAGATGATCAATTTTATTTCATACACTTTCGTAACTTTCAGTTAAATATACAAGTAACAGAAACTTCTTCACATAAGCTTTACGGGTAATTTTCTGATCACAAAACAAACAAATTCTAGACTTAAACTGGACTGTTTCTTTTGGCAATATGGCGTCAACATCAACGTCAAGCGCTTTCTTTTACTTACAGGAAAAAATGAGTCGAAATAGTTTTCTCGAAACACACAACATCGGCCTCAAACACATCTCTTAAACTACTCTTCGAAGTTTTATCTGATACCTTCATACTGCTAAGCGGAGAAAACATGAAAGTAAAATGTTTGCATATCTTTTCTTCGATTATGACATCTTGTATTTTAGCATAGCGGCAAGAAACCATATTTTTGAAAACACATAGCTAGGGTTACCTAGGCCGTCTCTAAATTGTTCTCAGAGATATAAAGACTATCGAGAACAGCCTGTGCAACTATTCTATTGAGCCACTTATTTACGTTTATCCAATAAGGTATTTAACGATTGCTCTCCAATAATAATCGTGACTTAATAAGTCTGCTTTCAAAGTCTGAGGAACAACTCGAAGACTCCTAACTCAGCAAAGTGCTTCTCTAATTGTCTGCTTCACGGCTTGTCTCACTTCACTAATCTTCCAGCAGTATAGGAACGGGTTTAACGTCGAGTTGAAGCAAAGTAAAATTACTGCTACTTTACATATGACGACTTGGAGAAGTGAATATTTTTTGGTATGAACGATCACGATGTTCACTATACATATTGGTGCATAACAAACAACTAATGCTAACTGCACCCACAGTGCACTGTTTACTGCGCTTCTGAATCGCGCCATGCTCAGTGCATTTGTTCGGCTCGGCTGTTGTTGATCTCGTACTTGTGCTTGATGATATCTGAGAGTGCAAAAAATCTTTGTGTACGATGCGAATGATATTACCAGGCAAAATGATATAACTAGGGCGCTGTACATAAAGATTATACCGTGATAAAATAATCCACTTAAAGAGACCACAAGGGTAAAAACCCAAAAGGTAGTTACAATAATATACGCGCGCTTCAAAGCGACAATTTGTTTGTATCTCAGTCCCAACATCAGGGCGAGAAGTCTGTCCACGCTTATGGCCGTCATCGTAATCAAAGACACTAAACTCAATACACGGCCTGTGGTGCCGGCTGCGTCCCTTGCGTATCGACAAAGGCTCCAGTGTTCCTGAACCACGGACATCCAACATAGAGCATCGAGAGGCTGAGCAATAAGACCAACCAACAGATCAGTGGTTGCCAGACAACGATACAGGAGTTTTGACTGCGGATGCAGGCAAGATTTCTTGTGGAGGGCAACAAGGATAAGAGAATTTCCTGCAAATGCTGTGATGAAGAGGAGAATGTCAACCGCTAAGAAGCAAATTGATAGTTGTTGTTGAAGCCCACCCACCAAAGAGGAAGAGCATAGCAGTTCTTTAAATGATTCCGTGCGACTTATACCGCTACTGAAATTTGTTGTCGACATAATTCTGTCTTCGGCGTGTTCCTTTTCTTGTAGGTTTCTGTTCTTGCAACGGAAAATGGCAGCAAGGATTACTAAAGCTTAACTTCCTAACTAACAGTCGCATAAAGACTTACTCATTCAAAATACATTAGGAAATTTTCTACTGGGTCAAAAAAATTTTATTTTTCTCGGGAATCTTTGGTTGCCTCTTTTATGAAATAGCAATTAAAGGCACATATAGAAACATCTGTTATTTCGGTGTTTTTACAGTGCGGCAAAGATCCGCTCTTTACTAGAATCAAATCCCATTATAATAGGATGCTAATCAAGGGTCCATATCTTTCGTGTGAAGTTAAGACTTGAAACATTATCAGCTACGGAAAGCTAAAAATGCAAAAGCTCAAGCTGGCGATGTCAATTATTCTCTGAGAAAAACTGAATTCGTGACAGTCACCTAATGTATAACGTAGACTACATAACTATTCAAAATTAATGTACGGCCACACATACTAACTTGTTTCAAAATATTTGAAATTAACTGTGTATCAAATTGCGCTTTCTAGCTTTTTTTCTCTCCGTTTCGTATCCGAATAGAACTAAAAACAAAATAGAAACAGGATCAAGTTAGCACGCCATTTAACCATTTCCTGTAACTGTAAAAGGAAAATTATTCAATTTTTGTTCCTGCGATTCTCTTAGGCAATTAGCGACTCTTCTTCGGTGATGACAATTAGTTCCTGATAATGAGGTAAACAGGATAATTTATTAATCGAGATGGAAAATGAAGGGATGGGCGCTCGAAGCTTATCAATAATCGATAAAAAATTTACAACTGTTCCAGGAGAAGCTTCGTCTTTACCAACTCTGACACATATTTCAAACTCTCTGAAATTGCCTCGTGCTTTTTATCGCACACTGGGGAACGAATAAGTTGTTAAGGAGACACCTGCTTGCCAAGACAGATTCGGACTTGTATTATGCCTCGTTTACATGAACATACTATTTAAAATATATTTCAAATAGCAACATTTTCGAAAATGGGTTTATATATATATACTTATATATCAACTTTAGATCTATCGTTTTATTTTTGGACGGGAAAATTGCTGATAGACAAACCCACAACTTATCAATTTATCCGAATGGCGACTGCAGCTGATGAAACTACTAAAGCGTTTGGGTGGGCTGCGACAAGTTTTTAATCTCAAAGAATGTCAGTATTAGTACAAATAAGCACTAAAAGGTAATTTCGTTGACAAACAAATAGGCATCAGCTATATTACTGTTTGAGTGCCCATTATTAAATTGAAATATTCTGCCTGTATTGAAGACAGTACTGAACAATGACGAGGATAAGTTAGCCTATGTGACCCTATGATTTAGTTTTCTTACTTCCTACTTCTGGTTAGTGAGAAAATAAAAGTGTTTTTGTATCAAGAAATCTCTCATATAAACGGCAGGTAATTTTGCAATGCTCTGGGGTAATTGTCAAAATTTTCCTTTCATCACAACGGCAACATCTTAATACTGAAGTGAAGAAAACAATTTATAAGTGGTGGTCGAAAATCAATGGACGTATGCTAAGGAATTATCAAAACTCGTCGCACAGTTGTTCAATTCTATCTTCGTCAGCAACATTTACTTCAGACTCCCTCACTAGCGTTTACTCTTTGAAAAGACTATTGACAAAAGATAGACGCACAACGATTCTACTGAACTTCTTATTTCTTCTGCTTAATCAATGACATTTTTGACGACCGCTCCCTAATAACAATCGTGACTTAATGAAAGTCTTACAAAACCAAACCGAGGAGGAGGTAACGCTATGGACAGCAAAGTTCTTCTCTGATTGTCTGTTTTACTGTTTGTCTTACTTCCCCAATTTTCCAACAGTTAAGAACGGACACTCAAGTTAGAGTAAAGTAAAACAACTGATGTTCTCCATATAACGACTGAGTCTGATTGATATGTTTTACTATAGATTGGTGCGCAACAAACAACTAACGCTAACTGCACCCGCAGTGCACTCTACACAGCCTCTCTGTATCGCGTCAACCGAATAGCGACTGCATCTTAACTAGTAAATAGTGTGTGTTAACCCCTTAACTCCCAGATCAAATTGTTATTTCTCCTTACTATCAGTCATACAATTCTTATAATGTTAGTCAAGAGAATATACTATTGGATCAACTAATTATCCCCAAATTGATATTTTTCTTTACTCTCACTACTTATCTGTTTGATTTTGTATTGATATTGTAAGGAGAAATTCTGTCTTGGTCACTCATGGGAGTTAAAGGGTTAATTAATTAAGATATGAAGCACACAGGAAACTGAGAAGACATCATTCAGCCATGACACCCTCGGCCTCGTTTTGAGTACGAAATTTCATCAAATACTAAATTATTCATTTCGTAACATACTTACTTTTCTTTCGACTCTACATTATTTATTTTAATTTTTAATCCATTCTTTTATTCATCGATGGGGAAATAGCTGAGAAGCAAACCACACGAGTGCCTTCATTGTCAAAAAAAAATGCAACAACTTATTTGATTCTTGTGTAAAGTTCTTTTCTCGGCAATTCTCCTTCCCATTTATCTCTTCTTTAATCATTCCGAATAGCGACTGCAGCTTGACTGGAAAACAGTTATAAATAAGCAACACGGCGGTCAAATGATTACGCGTGCGCTTTTAGATGGATAATTTGCTATTCTAGACATTGAGAATCCAAATGATGCGTAGTTTTTTGCCGTTTCTCAGGAAAGTTCAAAGTTTCTAAGGCCTAGACTTTTACACTTTGTTGCTCTAGACTTAACCCATGTGGTTCTAGTTTACACTCTCGTACTTTTTTTTTAAACTTTGCCTAGCGGCGCGATGAAATCGTAAGCCTGGACGTGCTGGCGGTGGTTATTCCTTATTGCATTTATGGTGGAGTTGCCGTCATCACCGAGGGAAATGTGTGAAAAAAGGACGAACCAGTGCCACATGAGATATTGGTGACGATAACAGGTCTATGTTATGATAGTAGACTGTGTAGCGAGGGTAGAAGAAAGGTTCTGTAATTTGATTTAGACCAAGATTTAAGCTTTCTCCGAAATCCCTCTCTCAACTGTATTACGCATTCAATTTGGAATAGTTAGGAACTTAACCTCTCTTTCTCCACTTTACGCAGAACACGCGTTTGAAAATCCCCCGTATTCTTTTCAAAACACGTGCATGCGCAGTGTTTGACTGCTGTGGTTGAATTGGCCGCTACTAGCTGTTTACTCCAATCAATAAAATTTAATTCGAGCACTAATTAGCACTAAAGTCAAATCCCATGGCAGACATGAAGATATCAGCTATATTGTTGTTTTCAAAACAATAAAGGAACTTGAGTGTGACTTTTTCTAAGTAATGAAATAATCAGCATATTTAGTCCAATTTTAGTCCAATCACGAGTCCAATTTTTTTTTTACATCATTCAAAGTTCCCCGCCTGATCTTCGTAATTTCAGTTTGTCGAGGCTGATACTGATTGAAGTCCTAATTTCACACAGATGATATGGACACTTGATTAGCTCCCTATCGATGAAAGTTCATAAGGAAAAGTGACCAAAATAGGAACAAATTACCTTTATTTAAGAGTCAAACATAAAGATAGACATCTTTGATACTATTAGATTTTCGCAATTATTTTAAACTCCGTCTTCTCGGGTAGAAATTCGCCTTTAGCTGAGCGGAGGAGATGGAGTCTTACGTTAAATCTCGGAAAAATTTAAGAGCTAATGTCAACAAACATTAGACAAACAGCGGCAAGTCACCCAAAATTGTTTTCACTCATACTTTTATATTTTGTAGCCCAATATGTCCTAATAATTGTGGTGTAGATTTTTGTGAGAATATATTTTCTTTTTCGAGAAATAATTTTTTTAGCTCGACCGCTCAAATATGCAAATTTTACCGTGAATGTTACTCGAGTTGTGTGACCTCGTGTAACGAATATGCTTGACCTCCGCTATTTCTGACAACATAATCCTTTGTTGTGTCATCTAAACTTAATCCCCTGTCATTATTGAAGCTGGCAAAGAAATATTTATTTTTTGGTGAACATTTTTGTCCGAAATACTTTTCTATGTCGAAAAGTAGCATCAAGACAAAGACAGTTTAAACAATGACCGATATGACAAAATCTACTGAGCTTCTAGCTTTTGAAATACAAAAGGATGGTTATGAAGTTACTGTAAAAAATTTCCTTGTGTATTTCTGTTCTAACGTGAGACGAACTCAAAGTCGGACAAAATATACTTGCTAGCGACTATGAAATATACATGGTGCCTACTTGTCGCCAGCGTTTACTGGCATAAATCACTACAATTTACGAAAAAAGTTTTGCAAGTTTTCAGATGCTGAAAATGAAGTTGATCTGATTTTGTCGCGAGCCGGCATCTTCAAGACGCCGAAAGATATCGATGATTTGACAATTTGCCCCACTCATAGACCAAATCTCGGTGTTGGGTGGAGTCTTGGTTCCAATAGCAGATGTAGAGTGCCAAAAGAAATGTTCGGCCATGGTGAAGGCAGGGTCAAGTCGATTCCAAAAGGCGATAGGGGAATTGGCAAGCGTGTTTCACGGATAATACTCAAGGTATCTGGAAAATTCATACAACCTGGCTCCGGTAAGTACGCTACTTACTACCGTGTGCAAAATTACGCCTCCCGTCAGACTTAAGTCTCGACTGGGAATTGGTCAGTAGGCTACCAAAAATCCAGACAGAGGCGGAGTTTTCTAAACTAATGTCTGAAAACTTTGTTGGCTTCCCGCCGTCTGGCGGGACGCGTAATTATGCACACAGTAGTAAAGGGCCCTCCCGTACTTGCTATTAGACGCTGACAAAACTTGTTTCTCTTCACCAAAAATCACATCAAATTTGTCCTTGCTAAATTTGAAGCATGCTGCACGTATCAGCATCCCCCGGGGGACCCTGTACATAAGACAAAAATCTTCCTAGTAATGCATATTTCAGGATTTTTTTTTTTTTAGCGAAAAAACGCCCTAAAAGGTACCAACTACGTCTCTGATAGTCCACTTAAGTTTCAGACACCGTAAAATGTACCAGATCGCTGATTTTAACCCCTAAAAGGTACGACAAGCATCCTCACCCATTTCTCATCGCCTAGCCCTTCTCCCCCCACCCCCAGGTCAGCACCTAAAAAACAAAAAAATGTGATTTGCCAACTACGAGCTGTCAATTTCACCTTGTAAAATTCCCGTGAACTGGTTAATCAATTATAAAAACCTTTAGACACTTATCTGTCAGATTTTTATGGTTGACACAGGAGCTCATAACCCTAATGAGTTCCTGTTGACAAAATCTGTCCTGTTAGGAGGCAGGACGGCCGTACTTTTGAAGTTTTGTCCGTCTTGACATAATTTAGCAGGGATTAAAATAACTGTTGGTCTGCATTTGTTAAAAAGAGTTTTGTACTAATTTTTTTCAAATTTTACAGAGACTTGCGTACTGCGGAAGGGCCCTTATTGTTTCAATTAAGCTCAATGTTTTTAGTTGTACAGTACGTCCATAACAACCGAGGTTATTAACCTGGAAGAGGTTAACGTCGGAAATGTTGCACGCACGTTTGAAAACCTTCATTTGGTAAGTGTACGTTAGTCTGCGTAGCCAGTCATCCAAAGGGAGGGGAGGGTAGTCTCCTCTCCTCTCCTCTTGAGAGCCTTTTGCTCAGCTGGCTAAAAGAACATGTATCACGCAGCATAAACGCCCACCTATTTAATACTCGCTTTCCACGGTAAGTTTTGTTAAAATTCCTTTCAAAGAAAGTGCATATCTTCACTTTGGATTTGACAAAGAACAAAACATTCTGCACTTCAGAATCTAAAATACTAAGCCACATGAGCTACCTTAAGTAACATAGAGAAAGTCTAAGTGATATGTAGTTTTTCGCAGTTTCTTGGAAAAGTTCAAAGTTTTCTAAGGCCTAGACTTATACGCATTATTGTTCTAGACTTAACCCATGTTGTGCTAGTTTACACTCTCGTACTTTCTTTTAAACTTTGCTTGACGGTGTGATGAAGTTGTTAGCTTGGCCGTGCTGGCGAGGGTAAAGGAAAAGTTCTGTTATTTACCTTTATCGCCGGAACAAAGCGTCTCCGTTCAAAATAAGATGAGATATCTCACTATAAAATAAGGCCAAGCTTAAAGCTTTCTCCGAAAACCCTCTTTCAACTGCATTACGCATTCAATTTGGAATATCTAGGAATTTAACTTTTCCTTCTTCACTTCACGTAATACACGCGTTTGAAAATCCCTCGTATTCTTTCAAAACATGTGCATGCGCAGTGTTTGACCGCTGTGTTTAAATTGGCCGCTATTAGCTATTTACCTCAATCAGTAAAATTTACCTCAAGTACAAATTAGCACTAAAGTCATATCCCTTGGCAAACATGAAGACATCAGCTATTTTACTGTTTTCAAAACAATAAAGGAACTCGACTGCGACTTTTTTTAAGTAAAGAAATAAGCAGTATATTTAAATATACTGCTATTTCTAAGCCCGATAATCAATTGGAAATACTCTCGCTGTATTTGGGTCAATTCTGAATTCAATAAAACTTTATGAAACGACTTGAAAGAAATATAGGGGAAAGTTTAGGACAGTTAATCGCTCGGAAAATGGTAAAAATAGAATCAAATCACTTGGAGACAACTGAAAAATACATCATGAACAAACTGGAAATAAAGCGACCCTTTCTATCTGATATTTTTAAAAGTCGATTTTTTTTTTCATTCAACATTCCTTTTTTCCTTTAGCATATAATTTCAGCGGAACGGTGAACCTGAAAGAGAACTTTGTATAAACCGTTCTTACTTCAATTTTGTTCCGTACACTTACTTACAATAACACACGTGAGAGTATGATCGTACGCGCTCATATCTTTTCTTAGATTATGAATTGATTCATTCATGATAATGTGAGGTAGTTTTAAGAATACTTTCATAAATTTATGGTTAGTTTTTCCATTGCCTTCCCTTTAGTTGTTAAGGTGCGAAAAATACAATCGAGAGACCTCGAGCAAAGATATATATCATGGTGTAGCTGATTGACGAGCATTCCCTATCTGTCAGTTTTGAACTGACGTATGCGAGGTTTCCTAAAGTCTCATTCATCTCAGTAAATGAGTGATTCATTGAGGAGTTGAGTGTGGTAATAGAGGACACTAGTTGTTTAGTCATAAGCGAGAGTGCTTCGATAATAGAGTCGGGTTTCCCGAGTGAGTTTGGCGAGTCGCCATGTTTGCTTGAGTCAAGCGCTGATATTTCTTCTGGATTTTGCTTGTTTGTCATGTTGACGGTCTTTGATAAGGTAGCTGAGAAGAGTTTCTCCTGTTTTTCTTTGATTGTATGACAGTTTACGTCGACGTTGAAAGGTTTTCTTGATTTCCAAGTTATATTTCGTATTTCTCGACTGTCTCAGGCAAGACTGGAAAATGCACTGATCTCTCGGGCGGTTAGTGATTTCTCACGTGACTTCGTCAGTGCGCATGATGACGAGGCAGAATCACGTGATTTTACCCCTATGAGGGAGATGCGATGGCGTAATGGTTAGTGCGCTGGACTCCGGGTCAAGAGGTCTGGGTTCGAAACCTGGCCAGGTCATTGTGTAGTGTTCTTGGTTTGTAGGTCGGGATTAAGAAATAATAGTAAAATAATAAAGTAAGATGAGATCGTAGCTCTTCTGAGTCACTATGACTTGAGGTGGCAAAAGTCATCTGTTTGTGCTTATGTCATTACTTTATGGAAGATATTCTTCTATTATTGCCAGGTTGAAAATATTTTTTTGAAAAGTAAAGCAATAGTTTTCTGAATTCAAAATCATTCCCATACATCTTAATTTTTAGTTCAGTATGTCCTACATTTGTAAGGATACTTCAAGGAATGGCAAACAAATCCACAGTGGTCCCTCTCCTGCTTCCTGGGCCTGCTTCTCCCCCTCAGTGGCCTGCAGGCGGAAGTAACTGGTATGGTTGAGACGAATGTCCTTGATAATCAACTGCAAACAGGACAAGTGGAGATGCCCACTCTTGTAGGTGCGGTAAAAGACAGTGGTGTCGTCGATGTTACACTCGAGGAAGGTGAACAGGAACAAGAAACCATTTCCAGGGAAGGAGAACAAATTAGTAAACACGAGATCGTTAAGGTGTTTTGCCATCGTGGTAGCCAAACGAGACTGCGTTCACAATCTATCTCTAAGGACACAGAAAGTTTGAATTCACATTTCTAATTCAAAGTGAGTAGAAAACGAGCGCAAATGTTTTAAACTAATTTTACAAAGCTATTGTTCATTGAACTGAGCAACACTGACAGTCTCCTTCATAGGGGAAAGTAGTTTAAAACTTTAGCATGGTGGCTACGCATACTCTTTCCTGAGAACTAGAAAGTAACGCAAGGGAAGACTTTTTTGTTGATTGATGTACGTCTTCGCTAAACATTTTTTGGGGCTCGTGTCATATTAATTAATGTTCGCCTCTCCTTTTCAGATTTTGGTTACCAACGCATATATGCCACCGTCAAGGGATTCTTTACAAAACGATTTAATCTAGTAGAGTATCTCTGTCTAATCCGAAGAACTAGTGATAATTCTATCACTCCAAAAGACTTAAACCCCTTAACTCCCAAGATCTAATTGTTAATTCTCCTCTCTCGCTGCTACACATTTCCTTTTAACGAGCTGTTCAACCATTTGATTTATGCATACGGTATTTCATTTTCGTCAAACGCTTAAACGTTAATTCATATGATCAAATTTCTTTCAAACAAAGAACACTTATCAAGAAGAAAACGGCTTTGAATGGAATATGAACTCGATGGACTGGAAAAACGTAAAATAATAAAAAAATGTAAAAATAATAATCAAAATAAAATATAACTAATCAGATCGTATGAAAGTGAGAGTCATGTGAAGCGCTCGAGAGGTATTTTAGTAATGTTAAGGTATGTGTATACGAAGTATGCTGAGTTTTTGGGAGATTTCTACTCCAAGCGCAGTCTATTAAGTATATTTTGGTTGCTTTTGGCCTCGCACCAGCTTCAGGCATTGTAATCAACAATGTATGAATGACTGGGTTTAGTTTCTAAGGAAATTGTGGTACTGCGTCGGTGAGGGGTACAACGAGATAATTTGGTTTTTATAATCCAACTGCACAAGGTAGAGTTCAAACAATGCGAATATATGTATATACCACATGTATAAAGTTGGTTATTTTGTACTGTAAAAAAAAACCTGTTTAACCGGTCGGCTACGCACGCTGCGCTTCTCTATCCACTTTGCTTTTCCCGCCTTATGAGAAATGAGCAGAAAGACAATGCGGAATAAAAAGCAGTTGGATCATAAATAACCTAGTAGACTATTCATTGGTTTGTAGTATTGCCTAGTACTTTCACTCCTTGTTTGAATTTGACGAGCCTGTGGGGAAAGTCAAAATACGGCACAACTCATAAGAATATTCAGGTATGCCACCGCCAGATAAAGAAAATCCGAAAAAATCCGCAAAAATCACCATGAATCTTATTTCGCAAGATGATCATCTCGCAGCTGGAGTTTGGGCTGCCTGTGGTGTGAGTTTAGACAAGGTGAAGTAACGTGATATTTTCCTCCGTTTGAAAGTCATGCTCTTTTTCTGTTACAAAAATGAAAACATTAGGTACACAAAGTGTCCCATCTCAACCCGCCCATGCTACGTTTACCTATGTTCTTATAGATGATGTCATGGATCAGGGGGCTGTGCACAAAGAATAACATTAACCAGAAATCTTGGGCTCATTTGATAAGTGTGGTGGTTTGTGGTCTTCGCGAGAACCTCGTTGATTAAGGTCGAGATTTATCGGGACATGAAAGTTTCGCATTTCATTTTTTGTATTATTTTTAAGTCAAACGTGTTTTTACGGCTCCTTTACGCGCAACGAACACGCCTAACAACTCACGTTCCATCACGTACCATAAAAACAACGTCCAAAGTCCATTAGAATATACCCAATCATTGCACTACGTGAACATTAGGCAATTTTTCACGTGCTTGAATTGTATTCCATCAACCAAATTCGCATCTACGCGCGCCCGTGTATTATTCACTATTTATGACTCATTTCCTCGGGAAAGTTCACAATGCGTCATCAACTTTTGGTTTTCCTGAGAATGTCACGCAATGGTAAAAACATCATTATGGTCGTGAAACAAAAAGTGAGTCATTTGCATCCTTTTGGTGGCAGCGAGAAGTTTTTAGATAGATAGATAGATAGATAGATGGTGCCAATTTCCTCCCTTGCAGCCAAGGGCTGAATTGCGGAGGAACCAGAGAGGTGAGATCGGACGTCAGCATATTAAAGGCGCCTCTGGCAGCCGCTTCAGTCCATTGTGATCACACCTCACCCACCCAGACCTACGACGGCACAAATCGAGATAGACCACAACACCGGGCACTACGTGCCCTACTCTTTGCGAACAGTGCGTGCGTTCTTTTACGTCCCACAATTTATTTGTAACATAGAACGGTTGTGAGACGGGACCTCCGGCTTTACGTCTTATCCGAGAGACGAAGCAAAGTGGGTAAAGCATCTTGCTTAAGGATACAGCGACATGCCCCTGGTAGGACTTGAACCCGGGCCCTTCGACCCAGAGTCCAGCGCACTAACCACTGCCCCACTGACGCCCCACTTTAACGCTCGCCATCCCCAGCTCGAAGCGTTGCTTCTAGGTTATCGCGAGCTAAATTTCAGAGGAACAAAATCAAATATTCCTACGTCGTGAGACCACTAGGAAAAGAGTACCCTCTCGACACCGTTCGTGATATAAGTCACCTTCTGAAGAACTCATCCAAATACCTTCGGTCTTGCAAAATTTTACAAATTTAACAGGTTCTTAAGGACGAATTCAACGCTCCATCGCTGACGAAACGTCATTTTAAGGTAAGCTCTGAAACGATTAATTAGACCAAGAGGATTTTTGTCTCACCCACTCGCAGTGTTCCATCAATAACATTGCCAGTTTGTAATAACAAATGAAAACTTTTTACATTGTAAAATATAGACAATCCGGTATGAGGCGTGGGGTCTTGGTTTCATATAGGTCTTTCAGCAAAGTGAGCCGGCAACAACACACTAGACCATATGATCGCAGACAAGAGCAAGTTATGAAAATGTTATGGATTATTGATTATAAACTACCGTCTACGTGTTACATCCTGTTCGCATTATAGAAATTGAAAGAGGAGGCAGTTGTCACAAACACACGTTTCGAGGGTAAGATGTAAAACGCTCCTTGCTTATTAAATGATACAAAACTTGGCAGGTATTTTAAGTCAGAGAAAATTTTAAGGCGACAAATCAAAATACGAATTCTTTAACACATCATTTGACCTCTTTTGAAAAAATATAGGTTATATTAAGAACACAGCGTAACTGAATATTTATCAGCACACCTGTAGAAAATCAAAATAAGCTGAAATCCAGCTCACACATAGATTTTGGAATAAATGATCGTCTTCTTTGCTCTTTTTTTTTGTCCTACATAAATTAACGAGTGAACCACATGCTCCTTGTTCTTGCTCGTCATAACTCGAGTCGGAAATTAAACGAAAATTTGAATGAGATTGCCTAATTGCATTTGCTCGTTCCACATAAAATCATGAGTGCTACCCGTTGGTGATTTTCATTAAAGGCATTCTGGGTGGCGAATATTTATCTATTAGTTTAGTTTGAAATGACAGAAAGAAATAGATCCTGAACGATCTTGGTAGGAAAATTGTGAAGATCCGTAAAGATCTTGGCAAGAAAATTAAAGATCTTGGAAAGAAAATAAAAGACCCTTGAAGATCTTGACAAGAAAATGAAAGATCCTTGGAGATTTTGAACATTTTTTTTTTTATCCCACACATTTCTTTATAATTGTTTCTTGGCCAAAGCCTGGAGAGGTCAAGTATGATTGATATCTCGGATTTCTGGTAATGGAAAACTACCTTGTTGTCTCAAATAGAGTGAATTAATACTTAGAAACGAAATTACCATCAGAAAAGCAAGTAGAAGGAGGCAGTAGGGGAGGGGGTGTGCAGATTTTTGGGATATTTATATTTCTTTTTATTTTGCTTCCCTGACCTAGTCTGCTGATTACAAATTTTATTTCGCCGATTAAATTCCATTTTTCCAAATTAAACTTCGCTCCATCACGTGTAATTTCCTTGTAAACAATCTGCATTTAATCACGTATTCTAATCGCAATATCCAACCCCACTGGAAAAAATTCACACTAACTGCTACCGATAGTGAACATTTAACGCAATTCTCCCGCGTTTTGACTTTTTCTACGAATAAACTCGGCTTTTAACTACCTTGAACTTAATCCAATCGCATGTTTATTCCTTGTAAACAACCTGCATTTTATAAAGTATTTCACACAGATTGGGCAAAGGCCGGATAGGCAACAACCAATCAAGGAGCCCTCTCTCAAATATTATCCTTTTCTCTTGTGAAATGTATCTTCATTGGTCGAGATCGCAATATATCTTTGATTAGAGTCTATTGGAGATACAACAGAGTTTCAGTTTGATTTTCGTAGTAGAATGACATGGAATTATATTTTCAGGCATCTAACTGTAGACGAATAATTTTGATTTTTTTCTCTGGTAGAGGAACGGCAGTAAGCGTGGTCTCTTTCGCAACTATTATTTGGTCTCATCACGCTACGCGCTCTCTCTCCGTCGGGGAATAGATGGCGTTGTGTGACGAGACCAAACAACTGCTGCGAAGGAGACAACAGTAAGCGTGGCACCGATCCATTTTATTTTTGCTTAGAAGTATTTAGACAATAGAGAAAATAGACCACAAGATACCTGTGTGAGCTAAGCTAAATTACCTTTTTTCTCTCTTTCTCTTAAGGTGAAGTAATGCAATATTTTCGATCTTTTATAAAGCTATGCTCTTTTTCTGTTACAAAAATAAAAACATTAGGTACACAAAGTGTCCCATCTCATCCCACCCGGTCAAAAAAATAAATCTTGCATGCTACGCATGCCTATGTTTTTGCTTGGAAGCCCGAAAATTCCTAATAAACTAGTTTAGTGCAAGTGACATTAATGCATGAGTATCACCTTGCTTTCGTGAGCTGTACTGAGAAATATTGGCACTATGCCATTTCTATACTGCCGAAACCTTGGGCCAATATTCCCTAGTAAAGACTCGTGCTCGAATGGTTAGTAAGAAGTAAGTACTGGCTTTCGAAAGTGTGATCTACACTGTACATGTATCTAAGGCTATTTTGAATTCCAGAACGATTGATTTCCATGTGCCTCTACATTTATTGAAATTTTTTGTACGTGAAGACAGCCAGGAAGGATTTTATGATATTTGAAAAACAACTAGTCTGGATTATCAGGATAGTTAAAGTTAGCATCAAAGACAAATCAATTCTGTGCACAAAACAGTGTAAACGTGAAAGGATTGCAAAAACAATTAGTTTAATATACATCTACTGGTAAACCACAAACATCAGCACCTGTACCAAATTGAAATCCATATCAACATACATCAGCATGCATTAGTGTATATATTTCATTGTTTTTCCTGTCAAAAGTGTCCAGTTGAACTAACAGCCAGCTGCACACATATGGATGTCGGTTCAACTGGAGGAAATTGAATAAAAAACTTACACATTTTGTAAGTTTTGACCAGTAATCCCTATTTAAAAATCAGCTAAGAGAATTTTACTTTGGTTTTGCAAAAGTTGTTTCTTATGAAAAATAATTCACCATAAACTCTCCCCTCTTGAGGAGACATGGTGGCCTTATGATTAGTGAGGTGGAGTCAGGGTCAAGAGATCTGCATTTGTAACCTGGCCAGGTCATGTGTTTTGTTTTTGTGCAAAATAATTTGCTCTCATGGTACCCCTCTCCAACCAGGAGTATAAATGGGTACCAGAAATTAGTCAGGGGAACCTGATGAAATGACAGGAGGGAAGAATGAGGGGGGGGGGGGGGGGGGTAACCATGGGGTGGACTGTCATCATGTCCAGGGAGGAGTAGTAATACCAAGTCGCTTCATGTGAGGAATCCAGGATTATAAGCTCAGGGCCTGGATGGGCCACTCTTAAATACAGACTTTACGTAACTACCTACTACAGCCTCTGGTTTAAATAATTTCAATTGCTTCTGTTACAAAGTATACGAACTTGCAACATACAGATGATGATTTTTTGCCCAATTTATCTCAGTAAATTAGGACTGTCTTTTGTTAATCTTGAAATTTTCAAAAATCCAGACAGAGGCGGAGTTTTCTATACTAATGTTTGAGCACTTTGTAGGCTTCCCGCAATCTGACAGGACGCGTAATTAAGCACACAGTGGTAAAGGGCCCTTCCGCAGTAGCTACAAGACACTGACAAAACTTTTTTCTCTTCACCGAAAATCACATCAAAATTTGTCTGTGCTAAATTTCAAGTGTGTTGCACGTATCAGCACCCCCCGGGAACCCCTTTATATAAAAGGGCGAGGATGCGTGCCGGAATTTCGAAAACGACCCCTCTAAAAATTATAAAAGGTACCTGAGTCTTATCCGTGTGGGAGTGGCAACAAAAGATATCTACCCCTATAAAGTAACAATTGAAACTAAAAAAAATTAAAAAATCCCAAAAATGAGAACTTCTTTATCGATGTGCTCTAGAGGCTCAAGCCAGATCATTAAAATCGTCCTAGTGCTTACTAAATGCTTACTTCAGGTATTTTATTGAGCGAAAAACATCTTAAAAGGTACCAGCTAGGTCTCTGGCAGTCCACTAAAGTTGGAGACACCATAAAAGGTACCAGATCACTGATTTTGACCCCTGAAAGGTACGACAAGCATCTTCACCCATTTCTGATCTCCTCCTCCCCCACCTCCCCTACCAACCCTGTCAGCACCTAAAAACAAAAGATATGATTTGTCAACTACGAGCTGTCAGTCTCACCTCGTAAAATTCACGTAAAGTGGTTATTTACTTATAACAACTTTTGGCACTGATCTGTCAGATTTTTATGTTGACAAAATCTGTCCTGCTTCGAGGCAGGACGGCTGTACCTTTTTTGTTTTGTTCGTCTTGACATAATTTGGTAGGTAAACAGACTTTTCAAGTGCATCCGGAACTCGATCTGTGCACTTCTAGTGCATAAAGTATTCTTTTGTAACATAGCCAAAGATCGCGCGATGTCTACTTTTCAAGCCTTTTTCTCTTTTCAAAGAGGCATCAGAATTATTTTCATGTCAAATTTGCAGTAAACTGCTTGCGTGTCATCCTTTGTTTTCATAGTGTCCGACCAGGTATGACTGAAAATGGCACCTCGCTTTGATAGGAATCCTTTTGTTGTTGCTTCTTACTTCCTGAAATTATCACTTGAAATTCGCTCGGTAATGTAAAAAAAAAAAAACAACAATAACGCGAGTAATACTTATATATCCAAATTCTTTGATCACAGGAAAAGTTGTAGGACCTGATAGCATCTTAGGGACGGACCATTAGATTTTTGATGCGGGTGTTGGGGTGTTGGGCAATAACCGCCGAAAAAATTGAGCACGGGTTCAATGGAAGAAGACAAGTCGTGCAATTGGCAAAAGACCCCCCCCCCCCCCCGCATAAAAAATCTAATGGTCCGTCAATAAGGTACCTTTTACATTATTCCAAAATGGGTTTCATTCCGAAATGAAATGAATTTCATGCCGCGTTTACATGCAAGATAATTTGGATTATAAAAACAAGTGGTAAAAACAAGTATTTACGTCCTTTTTCTATGCTTCCCTCGCTCCTAAAGAGGATTCATACAGATATGAGTGTCGTACCGCGTTAACTTTATACAGGTGCAAAAGGTCGTCCAGAACAAGTGTTTCGTTCTGGAATTAAAACCTCAATAAACTCATTCACAAATGACTCGTTTCGAATAATTTTACTCTGGTATCATGCGACAACCGGGATGAACTCGTTCTTGAACAAAACTCATTCGATATCATGTAAAAGGCCCCAAAGAGTTTTTATTACCAGAACATCATGCTTTGCTTTCCTGCCAGAACACTGTAAATTTCAATAGCGTTGAAGCAACAACCCGCTTTGAACTGTTACGCTGCCACTGAAACAACGATTAGTGACCACAAAAGTAACAAACTGTAATATTGTCAATTCAACATAAACAAAAATATTCACACAGGGTAAATATTCATTTGTGTTGGTATCAATTACTGCGTGACTAGCTTCTAATATAACTGGGATAGGGGAAAACACAACGTAAAACCTGAGCTCCCGGCAAAAAAGTAATACCCAAGCGTAATGTAATGACCGGAACAGTTATTGCTCTTATAAAATCATAAATAAACTAGGTAAGAGTGTTGCGTTAGATTTTTTTACAAATTGTAGTGATTTATGCCTCGATATGCCAATGTGGTGACAAGTGGGCACACCATGTATATTTCATAGTCGCTAGCAAGTAAACTTTGCCGGACTTTGAGTTCGTCTCACGATAGAACAACACAATTGCACAAGAAAATTTTTACAGTAACTTTAGAACCATCCTTTTGTCTTTTGAAAACTAGAAGCTCAGTAGATTTTGTCATATCGGTCATTGTTAAAACTGTCTTTGTTTTGATGCTACTTTTCGACATGGAAAAAGTATGTCGGACAAAAATATTTACCAAAAAATAAATATTTCTTTGCCATCCTCAATAATGTCAGGGGATTAAGTTTAGTTGATAAAACAAAGAATTATGCCGAAAGAAATACCGGAGGTTAAGTAAATTCGTCACATGAGGTCACACAACTCGGGCAATATTCAGAGTGAAAATTTGGATATTTGAGTGGTCCAACGAAAAAAATCATTTCTCAAAAACTAAAATGTATTTTCACAAAAATACTACACCACAATTATTAGGACATATTGGGCTACAAAATATGAAAGTAGGAGAGAAAACGAATTTGGGTGACTTGCCGCCGTTTGTCTGATGCATGTTGACATTAGCTCTTAATTGGCTTCTGATTTTGTGTCTATGTATCCCTCCCATTCTCAGAAGGGAAAAAATATTTATTTTGCAACTGGATAATATGTTGAGCTGATGTTTATAACCATTTGCAATCACCTTTTTTCAGGCTAGGATGACTTAAAAGAACAACTTTGTAAGAAGCATCAGTCTTCTCACAGTTGCTATGGCTACAGGAAGAAGTTCAATTAAAGTTCCATGTGAAAATGAAGACTTACCTGACAAAGAAAATGCACCAGATTTTGACGAGGACACTTTACGAGGTGAGCTAGGTTCAACTTCGCCTTCAGTAATTGTTAGAACAATTTCTATTCGATCAGGATCAGTTTCAAGAATGCAAGCGGATGTGGAAAAGGATAAATACAGAGTATGACCACTTTAAAAGATATTTGGCCAGTCATGACTCTATTCTATGATTACAATATGCTGTTCATTGAGAAGATCTATGACACAAAAACTTTTGCTATTTTCTTTTTTAACAGCTCAAAGCAATAACACAAAGTTATAATAATTTAAGACTTTATTTGATCATCATATAACATCTATTGTGTAAGTTTGCATCATAGGTACCATCATCATCATCATCACCATCATCTTTCTATTTTAATGAAACACAATCACTTTGAAACCTTCAACATTCCCTCCCTTCTCCTCGAGCAACCCACAGGCATTTGATCTTCATACAAGCCAAAGAGGGTGGTGGGGGGGGGGGGGGGGGGTTTAGCCCTGCCTGACTGGCGTTAGGGGATTTGAAATAAAAACTGTCACATCTAATTTCCAGTAGAGTATATGTGTTAATTATCGTTGAATATGGAGGTGTTTAAGGTAGATAGTGTACTTTCACTAACAAATGGGTCAGAAGAAATAAAGCTTCAAGGTCTCGGTTTTAAAGCTTGGTCAATTAGTTTTTAAAGCTTGATCAACTAGTTGAAAGTCAAATTGCTAATTATTTCGCCTTTTACATAAAATTGTGTGGGGCATTTGAACATTTTATTACTTTTGCCCAGGGAATGGGAATTTTAGGAAACCTATCTCCAAAAATTTAAATGCTCAGGGGTTTGCCTCAAGTTGAGTGATGCTTAACTCTCATCATTATTCTTACCCATGTTGTCACCTACATCATTGGCATCATCATAACTATTGAAAATCTGCAGATTTTAAATCTCCAGATCTTGGCAGCTCTGATTATACACTAATAATTATTAACTACGACCACAGACTTTGACACCTATTTTAAATTTTTTTTTCAACTATTTTATTTTTTCTTTGCAGCCACAGCTGATGTTTATAGAAATGAGGGTAATGAGGCCTTCAGGAAAGGAGATTTTATCAATGCTATTCATTTTTACACCAAAGGAATTAAAATGAACTGCAACGAGAAAGAACTGAAGGCCAAACTGCACAACAACAGGGCTATTGCATATTCTAAACTTGGTAAGATGATGAGAGCTTTAATAGGCATTTTTTTTCTACTTTGAAGCTATTGAGTTGTCAGCAGTAGTTTTCTGAAAAAGGTGATAATTTTGAATGCATGCCCGGAAAAATTTACGTCTTATCTTGGCCTCTCAAATATACAAAGAAGTAACCTCTTACCCCAGATATCAATGAGCATCACAAGTTTTTCCCAAAATTATAGTAATGGTAGTTGGTTTGCAACATGTATGGCTAATCAGAGATATTTATTTCAATAAAATAGGAAATCACCAGGATTCACTAAGGGATGCAGAAGCAGCCATTGAGTTAAATCCAACTTTCCTTAAGGCAATTGTGAGAGGTTAGATATGTTCGCTGTGCTATAATAATAATAACAAAAGAACTCAACACTCTAAGGTTAAATGAGGTTAAATGGAGTTCAATCTTGTCTCAATGGACTTTAATTAAGAGGTCGAGACCACCCTGATGTACATTTGAATCCAGCTCTTGACTGTTAAGCCATTACTTTCCATTAATCACGATAAGAATATTATTTTTAACGGGATGAAGAACTCAATGCGGAATGCAAAGCAAAATTTCAGCATGAATATTTTAGTTCCTTAAGTCCAATGAGTCACAGGTGTCAGATATGTTAAGAGCGTGTCCACGATAGCACCGGGCAGTCGTGCTACAAGTCATCTCACCGATTTCAATGAAACTTTGGCAGTTTAGAGGATATACCCCAAAACTCAAAGAGACAAACTGGTTTCTGTTTTGGTTCTTCCGGGGGGAGATAGACCACCCCCGGTTTTTCTTGGTTTTCACCAAGGAAATCGCTTCAAATAGGTACAATGTATGGAGCTCTCACGGCGATGGTATCTAACCGATTACTTTTAGGATTTGCACACATATTTTTACATCCTTAGTTAATGTCTGCTGCGAGTATCAGTCAGTTTGATCGACGGCTTGTCAATCAACAGAGGCAAATATACGACTTTGGTTTTAGACTTTTATAAATAACAAATATCTCCCGTTGCCAGAAAGCTACAACACTATTCCTAATTCCCCTTTATAACCCATCATTTCATCTCTGAAAATCATCAAAAAAATCTTTGGGCACTACCGTATTTTTGTCTTGGATGCCTTTTAAAATCTCCATGCAGAACTCCGCTAAGTTAACATCTGTTGTGTGACCCGAAGACTCTTAGTAGGAATTATTCAAGCGCGTTTTTCATGCTATCTGCTAGATAACAATTTCAGAATAATCTGCAGATTTCTATGCGACTGTGCGATAATGATAATAGACGATCAGAGTATAGGCTAATGAATGTTTTGTTCTGTACAAGAGCCCTATATCCTGATTTTAGCAAATCTTCAAAGTAATAAACGACTGAAGAAAGAAACGCTACGATTTTCCCATTGATTTTCCGTCAACATGCATCTCTCTAAACGTGAAATTTTCCATTCCTACAAAAAATCTTGAAAGTTTTTCACATTTTTTACCTTTCTTCACCAATCATCTTGTATAAAAAGCTAAAAAATGTAGGTTTATTTTGTCAAGTGACGCCTAGAACAAGAATTGCGTGACAGGTGTAGTCGATAGAAACTTGTCACAGTCGCAGATTTTCAAAGTTATCCAAGACAAAAATACGGTGGTGCCCAAAGATTTTTTTGATGATTTTCAGAGATGAAATGATGGGTTATAAAGGTTAATTAAGATTAGTGTTGTAGCTCTCTGGCAACGGGAGATATTTGACCTCAAGGTTGCAAAAATTTGGATGAATCGAAAAGTCTAAAAACACAGTCATACATTTGTCTCTGTTGATTGACAAGCCGTTGATCAAACTAACTGATACTCGCAGCAGACATTAACTAAGGATGTTAAAATATGTGTGCAAATCGTCAAAGTAATCGGTTAAATACCAACGCAGCAGAGCTTCATACATTTTACCTATTTGAAGCGATTTCCTTGGTGAAAACCAAGAAAACCGGGGGGTGATCTATCTTGCCCCCAGAAAAAACCAAAACAGAGACCAGTCTGTTTTTTTTTTAATTTTGGGGTAGACCCTTTAAACTGAAAAAGTTTCACTGAAATCGGTGAGATGGCATGTAGCACGACTGCCCAGTGCTCTCGTGGACACGCTCTTAAGTCACTATCTAGCTGTTTTAGAAAGAAGGATCAGGACTTACCTAACTCTTAGTGTTTTTGTGGCAGTTGTTGATCCCAATTTAAGTGTTCTTAAAAGTTTCCGTTGTCTCTAAAGCTAAATAAATCTAACTGAAACCTAATAGGGCCTGTTTATTCTTTTCCGTTTAGTTTTTTTGTATTGTTTTGTTTTGTCCTCTTTTTTTCTTCTGGTCTGTAATGATTTCAATGGTTTCAGGTTCTTTTCTCAGAACTGAGCTACAGTAATAGTATGCTTCTTTGTGATGTTGCCTACAGGAGCCGCTGCTTGTGTTGAACTGAAGAGATTTGAAGAAGCAATCACTTGGTGTGATAAGGGACTAGCTGTATCCTTTGAAGGAATCTTTCATTTTTAACCGTGGGTATAATGGAAAAAAGTTTCCATAATTTGATGTTTCAAGGGAGAAAATACAAAGAAGGGTATTAATTATGATGGGAACTTGTCAGCTCATATACTTTAAGTGTGTGTGTGATTAAAAACATAGGAGAAGTTATTACCTCATGGCTTATTAATGAAATTACTCCTTTTAGCCAATTTGACTTAGTTCTACTATCCATGCCAATAACTGGTAGATTAGTTTAAATAACCCTTTAATTTCCCAGACCAAATTTGTAATTATCCTTACTGTCAACAATACAATTCTTGTAATGTTAGTACAGAGAATTCAGTATTGCATCAACTAACTATTTTTAAATTCATATATCTTTTTTACTTTCAACGCTTATCTGATTGATATTGTATTGCTATTGTAAGGAGAAATTCTCTTTTGGTCACTCACGGGAGTTAAAGGGTTAGAAGACTAAATTTTATCCAGTTTGTACATAGTACTTGGGTAGATGATCTCTCTAAAATAAGCCAAAACAAAAAGCTCGGTAATGTTTACATATCTTATGCAGATTTTCTTTCCTTCGACCTTTTGCCACTACTTAGAGACTCGGAAACTTTCGTTGTGCTTTCCTATGGACAAATAAAAATTTTGAAGACATGCATTTGTGTTATAGACTCATTTCTTCCACTGCTGTAAAACATTTGTCAGATATTAAAGCTATATTAATTTAAAAATTGAGCAAGTGCTGCTCAGTTTTTGGAAACTAGGGATTAAATCTAGATATTGCGCGTTAAATTTTGAGGCTGCACACAGAAAAAAACCATTTTTTGAAGTGTAGATTTACTTCATAACTGACTTTAAGACTGAATGTTGATAAATCCTCTATCTTTCATGCAAAGCCCTCCTAATGGGCCATTTTATAGTTGTGTACTTAGTTGCGAAGCCTTTGATTTGGAGTGAGGCTGAAGGTTACCTTGTTGTAATAGAGACCAGTATCTAGAAAAGATAATAACAAAGTAGTTTGCATTTAAAAGGCAGCAATGTTTTTATTATAACAAGGTCACCCTTAATCATCGCTCTTGTTCTGAGGTTTGGAAACCAAGCACGCAAATGTTAAAATGGACTATTACATATCAATATTTAGAAACATAATCTTTTTTGTTTTTCCACATTTGTAACCCTTAACATAAAAAAGATTGACAAAAACAATAGGATCTTCTTGTCATTGAGACTTCAGTCTGTCAGTGAAGTGAGAGATAAATCCATGGAGGAAAAAGATCCTATTAGTCATGACCACGGTAGTGCAAGTTCAGGTGATGTCAAGAAAGTCATAGATCTCTATAATCGGGGAAAAAAAGCCATAGAGTACCAGAACCTACATCTTAAAAAAGCTAAAGAAGTAGGAGACAAGCATGGAGAGGGTAAGGCTTATGGCAATCTTGGCAATGCTTATCACCGTCTGGGGGATTTCAAAAAAGCCATAGAGTACCACAACCTACATCTTAAAATAGCTAAAGATGTAGGAGACAAGCATGGGGAAGGTAACGCTTATGGCAATCTTGGCAATGCTTATCACAGTCTGGGTGATTTCAAAAAAGCCATAGAGTACCACAACCTACATCTTAAAATAGCTAAAGAAGTAGGAGACAAGCATAGGGAGGGTAAAACTTATGGCAATCTTGGCAATGCTTATGACAGTCTGGGTGATTCCAAAAAAGCCATAGAGTACAACAACCTACATCTTAAAATAGCTAAAGAAGTAGGAGACAAGCATGGGGAGGGTAACGCTTATGGCAATCTTGGCAATGCTTATCACCGTCTGAGTCATTTCAAAAAAGCCATAGAGTACCACAACCTACATCTTAAAATAGGTAAAGAAGTAGGAGACAAGCATGGAGAGGGTGGTGCTTATGGCAATCTTGGCAATGCTTATCACAGTCTGGGTGATTTCAAAAAAGCCATAGAGTACCACAACCTACATCTTAAAATAGCTAGAGAAGTAGGAGACAAGCATGGAGAGGGTAAGGCTTATGGCAATCTTGGCAATGCTTATCACCGTCTGGGGGATTTCAAAAAAGCCATAGAGTACCACAACCTACATCTTAAAATAGCTAAAGATGTAGGAGACAAGCATGGGGAGGGTAACGCTTATGGCAATCTTGGCAATGCTTATGGCCGTCTGGGTGATTTCAAAAAAGCCATAGAGTACCACAACCTACATCTTAAAATAGCTAAAGAAGTAGGAGACAAGCATAGGGAGGGTAAAACTTATGGCAATCTTGGCAATGCTTATGACAGTCTGGGTGATTCCAAAAAAGCCATAGAGTACAACAACCTACATCTTAAAATAGCTAAAGAAGTAGGAGACAAGCATGGGGAGGGTAACGCTTATGGCAATCTTGGCAATGCTTATCACCGTCTGAGTCATTTCAAAAAAGCCATAGAGTACCACAACCTACATCTTAAAATAGGTAAAGAAGTAGGAGACAAGCATGGGGAGGGTGGTGCTTATGGCAATCTTGGCAATGCTTATCACAGTCTGGGTGATTTCAAAAAAGCCATAGAGTACCACAACCTACATCTTAAAATAGCTAGAGAAGTAGGAGACAAGCATGGGGAGGGTAACGCTAATGGCAATCTTGGCAATGCTTATGGCCGTCTGGGTGATTTCAAAAAAGCCATAGAGTATCACAACCTACATCTTAAAATAGCTAAAGAAGTAGGAGACAAGCATGGGGAGGGTAAAACTTATGGCAATCTTGGCAATGCTTATGGCAGTCTGGGTGATTTCAAAAAAGCCATAGAGTACCAGAACCTACATCTTAAAATAACTAAAGAAGTAGGAGACAAGCGTGGGGAGGGTGGTGCTTATGGCAATCTTGGAAATGCTTATCGCCGTCTGGGTGATTTAAAAAAAGCCATAGAGTACCACAACCTACATCTTAAAATACCTAAAGAAGTAGGAGACAAGCATGGGGAGGGTATCGCTTATGGCAAATTTGGCAATGCTTATCACCGTCTGAGCGATTTCAAAAAAGCCATAGAGTACTACAACCTACATCTTAAAATAGCTAAAGAAGTAGGAGACAAGTATGGGGAGGGTGGTGCTTATGGCAATCTTGGCGATGCTTATTTTAGTCTGGGTGATTTCAAAAAAGCCATAGAGTACCACAACCTACATCTTAAAATAGCTAGAGAAGTAGGAGACAAGCATGGGGAGGGTAACGCTTATGGAAATCTTGGCAATCCTTATAGCCGTCTGGGTGATTTCAAAAAAGCCATAGAGTACCACAACCTACATCTTAAAATAGCTAAAGAAGTAGGAGACAAGCATGGGGAGGGTGGTGCTTATGGCAATCTTGGCAATGCTTCTCAAAGTCTGGGTGATTTCAAAAAAGCCATAGAGTACCACAACCTACATCTTAAAATAGCCAAAGAAGTAGGAGACAAGCATGGGGAGGGTAACGCTTATGGCAATCTTGGCAATGCTTATGGCCGTCTGGGTGATTTTAAAAAAGCCGTAGAGTACCACAACCTAGATCTTAAAATAGCTAAAGAAGTAGGAAACAAGCATGGGGAGGGTGGTGCTTATGGCAATCTTGGCAATGCTTATGACAGTCTGGGTGATTTCAAAAAAGTCATAGAGTACCACAACCTACATCTTAAAATAGCTGAAAAAATAGGAGACAAGCATGGGGAGGGTAACGCTTATGGCAATCTTGGCAATGCTTATGGCCGTCTGGGTGATTTCAAAAAAGCCATAGAGTACCACAACCTACATCTTAAAATAGCTAAAGAAGTAGGAGGCAAGCATGGGGAGGGTGGTGCTTATGGCAATCTCGGCAATGCTTATGGCCGTCTGGGTGATTTCAAAAAAGCCATAGAGTACCACAACCTAAGTCTTAAAATAGCTAAAGAAGTAGGAGACAAGCATGTGGAGGGTGTTGCTTATGGCAATCTTGGCAATGCTTATGGCCGTCTGTGTGATTTCAAAAAAGCCATAGAGTACCACAAACTACATCTCATAGTAGCTAAAGAAGTAGGAGAGAAATCCATGGAGGCAACGGCCTACTATTCATTAGGATTGGTTTTTGAGTTGCAAGGTGGACTGCCAAAAGCCGTTGAACATTACCAAGCTAGCATAAACTTATTCGATTCCTTGAGAGTACTTCTAATATCTAAAGATGAGTGGAAAGTTAATTTTCGAAATCGGCATCAAGCGGCGTATACGGGTTTGTGGAGAGTTCTCGTAGAACAAGGTAATGTAGATGAAGCCTTATTTGTTGCTGAGAAAGGACGAGCTCAAGCTCTGACCGACCTCATGGAATCCAGTTTTTGTGGTGGAACAAGTCAGCACAAGGGAGAAGATGAAGATTGCGCAGTTTTAAAAAACGTTCCATCAAACACTGTCTTTCAGGCAGTGGACGAAGCTGACGTCTATCTTTGGGTTGTGTCCGAAGGAAAACAAGTTCACTTAAGACAAAGTAAACTAAAAGGTTTTGTTTCAGAGAATAGTGGATCTAGCCTGTCCTTTGAGGCGTTCATGCTCGATGTCTATACACAACTTGGTGTTCGTTCTAATGTGAGATGCGAGAATCGATCTTTAGATGCTTTGAGGGAGGGCCGTTCGAAAGTGGATGAGAAAACCAAAGAAGCCAAGCCTCAACCTCACATCCAACAAGACGGATGCTTGAGCACTTTGTATGATATCGTTATGAAGCCGGTGGCTGACTTGATTGAAGGGGATGAGCTACTCATTATTCCTGATGGACCCCTGTGGATCGCTCCTTACGCTGCATTGAAGGATGGTAATTCTAACTACCTGTGTGAATCGTTCACAATCCGAATCGCTTCATCGTTAGCAAGTCTTAGACTCATTGCCGATTGCCCAGATGATTATCACAAAAGCAGCGGTGCGTTACTTGTAGGAGATCCGTGGGTATCCGAGGCTACTAACAGCGAGGGAAAGAAAGTCTTCGAGCAGCTTGAGTGTGCTAAAAAAGAAGTAGAAATGATCGGAAAAATTCTGAATATCACGCCAATCACTGGCAGTCAGGCCACGAAACATGAGGTGTTGAAAAGACTCGGTTCCGTTTCCCTAGTTCACTTTGCAGCACACGGATGTATGGAAACTGGCGAAATTGCTCTTACACCTGACCCAGACCGAATATCTACTGTGCCAACGGAGGAGGATTACATTTTAACAATTGGAGATGTGTTGAATGCTCAACTTCGGGCCAAACTTGTTGTGCTTAGTTGCTGCCACAGCGGCCGGGGCGAGATCAAGGCTGAAGGTGTGGTTGGCATTGCGCGCGCTTTTATGGGGGCTGGTGCTCGGTCTATTGTGGTGTCCCTGTAGGCGATTGATGACGAGGCTACTCTTGAGTTCATGAAATACTTTTATCAACAACTTGCTGGAGGGAAACCAGCGAGCGAGTCACTGAACCTGGCCATGAAAAGCCTCAGAGAATCAGACAAGTTCTGCGACATCAAACACTGGGCGCCCTTTTTGCTGATTGGAGATGACGTCACTCTTGACTTCAAGGCAAAGGAAAGAGAAAATTTGAATATGAAATCACATAAATGAAAACTTTTTTATTTCATCTCAAAATGAATGACGCAGGAACTTGGAAGGTTTAAATGCTTCTCCATTTTGGCGCTTTTTGGCTATTTTTCATTACTTTTCACTTTTTTGTTAAATGGAACTTGAGATGTGTGACTTTATTTTGGTGAAGAAATAAAACAGACTATTTCAGTATATTTTGTTCAGTGGAATTGCTATTTTTTTACCTTTACAAATTTAGGTGCTTGCGAAGAGAACAAGATGCAACAAGGCTTCTGCTGTTAATGCCTGAAGTTGTTGAAGGCGACTACGAGGTTTTCGTTTCGCCAAAATGACACTCAGATCTATTCCTTTATTGCAATCAGTTATGTGTAAAATAATTTAAAGGTTTCTTTTCTTGTACACAACCAGGAGCTTGTCCACCGGGTTTTAATTACGTTGATACTCTAAGCTTTTGATAAGCAAAGAAACAGTTTGTCATTTGCAAAAGGTGGTGAAATTTTAATTTCAAAAATGTGATTTGCAAAATTCGCAGCCATATGTGAATTGATCTTAATGGTTTTCCTTCGTCATAAATTATTTTGTTGCAATTTGCAATTATCTTTACAAAAAAATTGATTATCATTTTCAACTTTTTTTCAATCTATTTTAATGCAATCTAATTCCATCAGTGCCAAGATTGCCATTCTAAGCTTAATTTGAAGAAGTAATCATCAGATATGATGTTGTTGAATTTACTGACCATATGTTAGAGACATTAGATCTACTATCAGGGGTGTGGCCAGCCTCTAGTCCCGTGGGCCCGGCCTACAATTGTTTTCCGCCCGCTTGACTTTTCTAATATGACTCTTACAAATGTTGAAACCAAAATTGAAATTGCTCAGCAAAAAGGCCTACAACAAGTCAAAGAGCTGGCTACAACGGCCTGCTTTCAATCAAACGAGTTTGATCAATTTTAGTCCATTTTATCAATCACTCGTCAGTTTGTTTTAGAGAACGACAACATAGACAAATTGTCCATGTAATCTAAACAAGGAAATAGCGAAACAGAGTTTATTTTAACTGAAGTTTCCATTGCTGTGACTTTTAATGTATGTGACATGGAATTTGTTGTTTTCATTAGGAAAATATTTACGCCAATAAATTTGGGAAACACTTGAAGTAGTAAGCCATGTAGTCGTCAATGGGAATTATTTTGGTGAAAATGTTCATGAATAAATGTAAATCTAGGCCGTAGTTAAAAAGGTTCAGGGCTTCAGGATAAAACTTGCATTTTTTTGAAAATTTCCTGTTGAAATTTTTTTCATGGCTTTAAATTTACCTTAGTATAATTTGGAGATGTCTGATGATATCTTTCTTAGATTTAAGAATTTATACTTAGGTATTCAGAGCACGCTTTGTAATTAGAACCCGTTATGTGGTCAAAAGTTTAAGGTATACTGTATCACAGCTGTTTTAAAAGACATTTTTGTAAAATCAATGTTAATTTTTGACAGATTTTCATAACTACCATTGGTATATGCTGCCAGTGTAAAATGTAATAGTTAACCTTGCACATGGTTGAATATGATGTAACGTAGGATTTTAAAAACAAGCTGGGACAATTTCGACTAAACATTCTTTTTATAATGTCAGTGTATTTGGTGTGAATTGTTTTGATGCTATTTGTATTTAAAGTTGAAGCTATTTGTTCATTTACATAAGTTTTTATTCATTGACTCATTAACTCCCAAGTTGTGAAGAAAAATTCTCCCAACTGATAAGAATGTTTCTTTGTTGCTTCTTTCTGAGAATTCGATGAAACATAACGTTTCTAGTGAAAAATAATCCGCTAGTTTAGATTTTCTCTAATTCTTATTGACACCATATTTGTCGGTGCATTAATTTTGCGAGGAGAATTTAAGTTATGATCAATCTTGGGAATAAATGGGTTCATTTTAGTGTCTCCGTTTAGCGTGTACTTTACTTAATGCCTTGAACAATTTAATGCAGTTTGTATTGTACTTTTTTAACTTTTTTGTGTAAGAGAAATAGAGAGTGTATAAAATACAAAAACTGCGTTTGTTTTCATTGTCTGTCTCCATATTCTAAGGATTCGCGTGAGATGCAGGGAGAACAGATCCTACGGGGACTTTAATGCTTGTTTTGACCCGCGCGCGCCAAGTTGATAATCTTTGCAGCTGACAGTGTACTGACATTCCATGTTTCAAGCCCCCACCCACTTAACAAACGCTCGTCGACTCTTCGATTGTGTCTCTTTCACTGTCTACCGTTCTCCATATTGTCACACGATTTTGAATGCCGACGGACGTGTTCATACTGTTACCTGTGTGCGCCCTTTTTACCATTTTACACCTTTTCACATTTGTGCATCTGTTTTTTCTCCTTCCTTTTGTTCCTTCCCTTTTTTTCATCGTACTTTTCCTTTATTCTCATTTTTACGCGCACTTCTTTCGTCACCCTCAACTTTATTCTTCTACGCGCTTCATTAGACGCGACTATCTCCTTGTCTGTTTCAGTTTTCATTCGTCTCAATCCTCGCGCAACGTCAGGTCTCTTACAACTCATATACCTCCTTACTTCTCCAGAGTAGTTGTTATTATGCTTATTTTGTTCAATTTAGGATGGTGTCCTCTTGGCATCATGTCTAGTAAAATCTTAGTTTTCCTTTCGACTCATTCCCAGTCCACAGGGGGTCTCAATTTTAAGTCTCACTTGCCAGGGTTTGCTCTCCTCGGTCCTCTCATCACAGTAGCAGCTATAAAACGAAAGAGCTCCCTCCAAGTCTCTGCGACATAATCGATGCATCTTGTTGGAAACGAGTCCTTCAATGTCCAAATTAAGGCTTCTTCTATCATCTGATTGCGAATGGATCAAACTCTCGTCCAGGGTCCACCAACATCGCGAGTCCAAGATGGCAGCAGGCCAATCCACAGACTTCTCCGAGTCGGTAGCCGTCATCATGGATGTAGACGCAGAGAGGACCTTGAGAAAGAATTTGACAAGACAATAATCAAGAAAGGTTAAGTTATTGTAATGCTTCCTAAGAGGTAGTCGATAAGAGCCCGAAAGATTCATTAGAAGCAAACACGTTCCGTCGATTATTGGACTCCATGTCTCGTACGTCTATATGCCCCTCTCCTCCTACCCTAAATAGCATTATACATCCCTTTATTGCAACTTTTAAAATTATACAGCACAATACAACATTATACCCCTGAGTAGCACTGTAAATCCGTAAAATGCGGTAACTAGACAACGCTTCACAACAATATGTACTCCTAGATAGCACTATGCTTCCCTTTACTGAATTTTAAATCACCATACAGCGCTGTATTAACAATTGTTCCAATTTGGCGCTAAAATAAGTGCGGATATTTGTCCGCGGTCATTTTCGCGAATTTTCTGTCCCAAGTTGCGAAAGCTGTGAGCTTCGAGGAACAGATAACATTCAAGGACAAATATCCGTACATATTTTCGCGCACAAACAGACGCTATTGCGTTTTTTATCCTTAAAATATTTTGCAACGCACGTGAAAAATGTTAATGAACAGCTTACTGAATTGAATACTCGATGAAAACCTCTGCGTCGTTTAAAGAAAACATAGCATTTTCCAGCGCAGTCATGACCCGTCTGACGTGAAGATACAGAGATCGAGAGTTGATTGCGGCTTCAAGTTTCAAACTCGTAAAGGCGGGAACTATGTCTTGAATTCTTGGGTTGGACTCAAAAAGTCTGAAACAAAATCAGTCATGATCATTGTTATCAATTCTGAATGATTGAAATTCGATTCACGTTAACTTTGATAATAAATTTTACTGCCATTTTTCCAGTTATACAAAGAAATCAAGACACTGAGCAATACCCACAACAAGACACAGCTACAGTGTTGTGAATCTCCATTCCCATCTTTAATAGAACTGTGTTATCACGAAGGTAGTGCGCGTGCGTTTGCATTTTAAAGTCACTTTTGCACAAAATAATGAGCCGATTGGCAGGAAAACAGGCGAAACACGCAACAGCGCTGGTGCTTTTGCGTTTGCGTTTTGGCGTTTGCTCTCTAAAAAGCCGGAGAAAACGTGTTCACTGTCTATTAAATTATTGATCGTTTTCATTTCTCGGGTTCTTCTTTAAAACCGGAACTCGGTTCTTAGCGACTTCTTCAAGTACTGCACTATTTAAGATGTATCTTAAATCTTTATACAATAGGAAATAGACAAACAACAGGTGGCGCCTTTTAAAGGGCATTAAACACGTTAGGATAAGTCTGAAAATTCTTTTGGCAACAATAGTCATCAACAATTTATAAACATCGATAGCAGTTGCGACAGTTTACGCGTTATATTTCAGTGTTTTACATTTGGAAAATTCATTTCTATTTATACGATGACTAACTCTCTTTCTCACAAATGTGAAAATAATTCTGAACCTGGTTAGCTCAGAGGTGATTTAGACAGTAAAAATAATGTCAGCAAATATAAACAGCGACTGATCCTTTGTGAAAACTTGTAAATAATTATTCTCAGTTCCTCAGGATCGGATGTGCTATTTTTTCCTTCTCATTTTTCAAATGGTATATATGAGTGTTTGAATGTTATATCTGGGGACGAACTTTTCCTGCAAAAAATTTGGGCTCCAAAGACACAATGGTCACCTACTGACACGAAAAATAAAAAGAAAAGAACACACTTGAAATATAGATCCATTTTAAGTGAACGTCGCTGAACGTTATAGAAAACAAACAAATTGAGTTTGAAAGGTGCACGCATTTCGGCTGGTGAACATAGTTGCATTCACTGCTCTAATTCAGTGGAACAATTTATACAACAATAAAGGAGTAAGTTTCTAAAGAAACTGCGGTGCTGCGTCGGTGGGAGAATATAGCAGGTAATTTAGTGTTAACAACTGAGTTGAAAACGTATGGCACCTATCGTCAAAACTTTTCCGTCTTACATTAAGGACAGCCAACACGCACTTGAAATTTTTCGTAACTTTAGTTTCCTCGGCCAAAACAAAGTTATTTTGACTATGGATATAACATCTCTTTATACTGTCATTCCCAATGGTCTCCAGGCCCTCAAACATTTTTTCGATCATCGCACTGTTAAGGAACCTAGCTCTGAAACACCACTCCGTCTGGCCGAACTAGTGCTCACACTCAATTGCTTTTCATTCGGTGGTAGCTACTACAAACAAAATAATGGGGTAGCCATGGGTACTAAAATGGGACCCAACTACGCCAATCTTTTTGTAGGTTTTATCGAACATCAATTTTTTAGTCAATACCACGGCCGAAAACCTGAACTCTACAGCCGTTACATTGACGATTGCATCGGCGCTACCTCCTCTACCAAAGAGGAGCTCACCCAATTTATAACCGCCATCAATTCCTTTCATCCAGCTCTTAAATATACTTGGGAAATTTGCGACACTTCTTTGGCTTTTCTAGACATCAAAATTTCAATTGAAGATAACGGTTTATGCACTAATGTTTACTACAAACCTAAAGATTCACACAGTTATTTGTTGTATTCATCTTCACATCCATCACACGTCAAGAACTCCATACCTTTATCACAGTTTCTCAGACTTCGTCGTTTGTGTAGTAACGACTCTGATTTTTCCAAAGGGTCAGAGGCAATGTGCTAGTTTTTCGATAAGCGTGACTATCCTGTCTCTGTCGTTCAAGCGGGCCACCACCGTGCCCAACAAATTGATCGACAGTCAGCACTACAAACGGCTGAGAACGATAACACTGACCGCATTCTATTTACTCTTACATTTCAGCCTCGCAACCACGCAGTTAAATCTATCATTCTTAAAAATTTTAAATTACTCCAAAACGATTCAGAGACTGGCACTATCTTTTCGCAACCCCCACTTATTTCATTCAAACGTGACAAAAACATAGGCAACTTTCTAGTCAAGAGTTCATTTTAAACCAATGATCAATCTGGAACTTTCAAATGCGCTCGCTCACGATGCAAAACTTGTTCTTTCGTTCATAACGTAGAGAAAATATCGGGACCCAAGAGAACCGTTAAGATCACTGATCTCTATACGTGTACCTCCGCCAATGTTATTTACTGCATAACTTGCACTTATTGCAATAAGTTATACATCGGCGAAACAGGAAGACGACACTAGGTGACCGATTCCGAGAACACCTTCGCGACGTGGAAAGAAATGACAAGGACGCATCCAAACCAGTCGGTAGACACTTTAATCTTCCTAATCATTCTATACAGCACATGGCAGTTTGAGGCCTTTCCTTACATCTAGGCAGTTCGGAAAGCCATAAAACATTAGAACAAAAATTTATCTTCCAAATCGGCACCCTTGATCCCCACGGAATCAACAAGCGCTTTTCATTCAACTAATTTATTCCTGTTTTCTCGTCACAATATTCCCACCAATGGCGTGGCTCCATTTGCTGCATATAAACCCATACACAACTCACAATTCCTCCAATCGCCCTGACGAAGGGCTAACGCTCGAAACGTTTTTATCCTTTACAGTGGCTAATTAACACTAAATTGCCTACAATTTATACAACAGTAGGTTTTTCAATGCTTACTCAATGGAATGTCTATCTCTAACGCTGTGTTTTATCGATACCATGGTCATCACCGACTGAACAACAAATTTGTAGTGTTTACTGACAGTTCAAATGAATTATTTAGGATATCATCCATCGAAATTGAGGTTCGATCGTCATGCAACTAAGAATAAAGGTAAAATCCTTTGGTAACGAACGAGGAACGAAGAATAAAAACCATGGAAGTCATCAAGAAACGATAGGAAATAGACAAACGACAGGTGGCACTTTTTAAAGGACATTAAACACGCTACCATAAGTCTGCAAATTCTTTAAATGTAGTTTCTGAGGCTTGCTTTACTGTGAAAACCGGAGATCGCCATGATGAGCGAGCCGTGGTGGACTTCAGCATGATCATATTCATTCAGACACTGTCATGATTACTATGAATTTTAACAGTTGTGCCAGTTTGGTAATATTGTTCATCATTTCTGTTTTGTTCTGTTTTGTTTTTGAATACTGAACTTTATATACTATACGAGTGTTAGCTGTGTTTGATTTTTATTACCATACGTAAGCTTGCAATCTAACTGAGCGCGAAAATCTTTAAAAATCAGAATGTCTATTGTGTTTTTCCTTCGAGGATTTTTGTATCTGCTCAAGTTTTAATAACGTAAATTACGGCGCCTGGAATGTTTACAAACCTTTGTTTGGTTCTTCTGTTGCTACTTCCCGGCTCGCTTGTTCCGAAATTTCATTTTCAATTATCGGAAAAAGGCTAAAAAGAAGTCCCAGAAAAGGTCGAACATGGTACAATTTGGCAGATAGCGTGACAGCTTTAGCTCAGCTCTATGCTCTATACTCTCATAGAGCTCTTTCAACCAATGACAGCGCGCGTTATATCCGAACTTTATTGTAGATTAATATAACTCATTGAGAAGACTGTTTATCGGAAAAATTTCTAATAGAATCAACAGTTATCAAATTTATTTTAAGCTTGGATCTCAAATTATAACTGACAGTTAAAAAACAAAGACATTTACGTTTCTTTTTTTCTCGACATTATTGACCATCATATTACAAAATTGAGGCCATAGTTGGTTTTGTGACCATCACCTATATCAGATGTCCGTTATCACTCAAAGGTCCTCTTACCAAATGTAATCATAAAAATTACAACTTCCTGGATTGTGATTGGTTTAAAAAACTCCTATTTTCCACTAATTCACTTGCCAAGTTGTTATCGGACAGTTCAGTAAGCCAATCACATTAAAAGTTATAGTTTAAATCAACCAATCACATTAAAAGTTGCAGTTTAAATCAACCAATCACATTCAAAGTTCCAGTTTAAATCAACCAATCACATTCAAAGTTGCAGTTTAACTCAACCAATTGTAAGTCTTTTAATGCAAATTTTCCATTTTTATTCATAACTTGGTTATTCTTCTTTCCCGGAAATTGTAAATTTTTGGATTAATTGGTAATTAGTAATAAATTTTAAGAAAAAAACGACAATATTTAAGAGAATTCTCTTAGGAACCTGTAATTTTATGATTAATTGGTCATCATTGGTAATTAATAATAAATTGTAAGCAACAAATAAGGACAAACTTTAAGAGAACTCGCTCAGTAAGAACCTGTAATGTTAAACTCCTTCTCATACCCCTACTTACTAACTATTTCATACCCCTACTTACTAACTATTTCATACCCCTACTTACTAACTATTTCATAACCCTACTTACTAACTATCTCATACCCCTACTTACTAACTATCTCATACCCCTACTTACTAACTATCTCATACCCCTACTTACTAACTATCTCATACCCCTACTTACTAACTATCTCATACCCCTACTTACTAACTATCTCATACCCCTACTTACTAACTATCTCATACCCCTACTTACTAACTATCTCATACCCCTACTTACTAACTATCTCATACCCCTACTTACTAACTATCTCATACCCCTACTTACTAACTATCTCATACCCCTACTTACTAACTATGTCATACCCCTACTTACTAACTATTTCATACCCCTACTTACTAACTATTTCATACCCCTACTTACTAACTATCTCATACCCCTACTTACTAACTATTTCATACCCCTACTTACTAACTATTTCATACTCCTACAATTTGTAGAAGCATCTTCACACACTGATAAACATTCTGAACTTTTTCCAACAAAATTACAATTTCGTGTCTTTAACAAGCCTTACTTTGAACGGTTCGCACGATAATATTGAGTCAAAGTCAAGCGCTTTATTTCATGCAGTGAGGTTAAGAATTTGAAATTGTTTCACCAACCGTAAGAGAAGAACTTGAAAGTCTCTCCTTCACTACTATTTCAGGGTCAATTTTATCCTATAAATGTACTTTCATATCACTAAGATATAGGAGTAAAATCAAACTAGCCCGTTTCTTGCACTACCTTACGTGGAAACCATTTTGTCGATCAAATCATGAGCTGTTAAATTCAAAATAACTGCCGTAGCACGAAACTTACTCGTCCCATGTATTGCCGTTAGTGATGCAACTCTCTGTCCTTTAGCTGTGCGTACACTTGGAAATAAAGTTCATCCACAGTAGCCGCGATTTAAGCGATTGGTTGTTAGTAAGATACGGAATTTTTTTTTTTATCAAGCCAGCTGTATTGCCTACGCCGGGTAAATTAGTTCTTCTGGATGCAACCGATTTGCTTACCCCATTAACGATCCCCTTTCGATAAGACGGATTGTTATATTACAATACTGAAGCAAAACAATTTATTGATCATAGCCGGAAGTTAACAGTTGGATAACGCATTCGATAACTTGTTTGACTTCAAATTAGAGCACTGTGTTTGCTAAACACCAACTAGTCAGCTTCAACTGGTTAAAAATGCGCGCTCGAAAGTCCTTTGATTAATAATTATTGCGTTTTATTTGCCTGGAGTTCACGGTTGTGCCTTGGAGTTTTTATATCAAACTAACGTAAAAAAATGTCTTCGTTGATTAGCAGTTTTGTATGATATTTTATTCTAAGCGTTTGCTCTTGAATGTCACAGGTAAAAGGCTAAGGTCTATCGCTAAACAATAGTGTGAGACAGAACTGCAAGTTTGTTTAAATTATAAAATTTAATGAAAGCATAAATTAGCATTAAGAGTCAGATTTACCGACCTTTGTTTTATTATATCATTGTTTTACATCGAAAGCAAAATGAAACTTCAATTTATTATTGGGTTAAACTTGATGAGAGCTAAACTGGTAGATGATTAAGTGTTCCTTTCAGTTCAGTTAAACGAAAAACAACAACCCATGATAGATGTAAAGGAAAACTTTTCAAATAGTTTTGCGTTTTCGTCGTTCTCAACTATTTATAATAAGACACCTTTACATTCATAAGCATTGTGGACATCTTTATAAAGACAAATCAAGTGCTAATCTCTATGCCGCTGGCCTTATGGCAGTGTGGCGTCAGGTCAAACGCTGCCCTCAATTAAAATAAACATTTTCGAAATCATTTCACCTTCATAAAAAAATAATGTCAAATAATCCAACAGCCCTCTTTGACTGGTGGTAATAGTTTTGTCTTACATATCAGTGCAGTGGTTAAAAAGAACCATTAAAATGTAAACTTAAACCCAATGTTTGTTTTTATTTCATACGGGCATATCTTTTTTATTATTAATATTATTATTTATTTTTGGCTATGAGTTGCTGTACTCACTGGCGGATATTGCTATCGCGTGAAACATACTATTCTTAAATTCCTATGATATCGTTAACATGTAGATTCCATGATTTTTGCTTTTTCGTGCGAAAAATGAGCCATGATGATCTATTATGAGAATATCTAAACAGCTTTGAGCAGCGACTACATTAAGCTTCCCACTTCTTCCTATTCGTAATGGTAATAGGACTGAGTGGAGTCCAATTCGCTCTGTAATCATACGAGTGACTAACAAATTTGTTTATCGCTCATATGATTACTGACAGAATTGGACGACAAGAAGTCCTGTTACCAATTAATCATAACCGTTTCAATTTCTGAAAATAACAAATACATTTAGGAGTAATATCTCCGGTAGAGACAATGTCTAAAGTAAAAAAATTTCTCCATTGTGAAAATTCCCAATTTTTTTTTAAGATAAGTGGCTGTTGCTATGGTTATTGTTTTTAATTCTGTGATTGGTGGATTTGGATGAATGGACTTGGTGTGATTGACTACTTCAACTGTCCGATTACAGGTGTCCGACTACAGCTAACTGTCCGATTACAGCTCTAGAGAATGATTAGCAAAAAATAAAGCAGTTAATGCACCAATCACATTTGAGGAAATTATAATGGTTATGATGAAATGACATATCCGACGGGATGCGTTATCTAATAGCATCGTCACGCTACATACTCGCTTGAAACAATTAAAAAAGAGTATAATGGAAGATCTAACCCCCTGGACAGCAAAGCGCTTGTCTGATTGTCTGCTTAACTGCTCTTCTTACTTCACTAATCTTCCAGCAGTAAAGAAACGGATTTAAAGTCGAGTTAAAATAAACCAGAGTATTCGCTATTCCAAGAGCGATGACTAAATGCGATGAATTTCCTTTTCTATGAGCCATCACAATTCCCGCTAAACTCACAGGCACATAACAAGCAAGTAACACTAACTGCACCCACAGTGCACTGTACACTGCCTTTTTGTATCGCGCCATGTTCAGTGCATTTGGTTGGCTCGGCTGTCGTTGAACATGATGTTGTACTTGAGCTTGACGATGACTAAGAACGCGGAAAATCTTTGCATATGAAGCAATCGAGACTAATAGGCAACATGGGATGACAATTCGACCGAACCAGGGCGCTATATGAGAGCCTAACGCCTCGCATAGAGTAGCGACAACGGTTACAATCCAAAGAGCAACGACAATGATATATGTACGCTTCAAAGTTACAATTTGTCTATATCTTAGCCCCAACAACAGGGCGAGAAGTCTGTCCACGCTCATGGCTGCCAGTGTCAACAAAGATATAAAAGATAATCCATACCCTGAAATGGAGGCTGCTCCCCTTCCGAATCGACAAAGTCTCCACTGTTCGAAAACAACCGACATCCAAAGAGTAGCAGTGAGAGGCTGGCCTATAAGACCAACCAACAGATCACTCGTTGCCAGACAACGGTACAGGAGTTTGGACGGCGGGTGGAGGGAAGCCACCTTGTGAAGTGCAACGACAATCAGGGCATTCCCAAGAAATGCTGTAAGGGAAAAGAAAATGATGACTGCTGACAGACGCAAGGAGTATTGTCGCAATTCGCCCTCTGAAGAAGAGGAACATACAAGTTCTTCAAATGTTTTCATCTGCGTTCTATCTTCCGTTGAGTTTGTTGCCGCCATCATTCTGCAAACGATGTACGTTTTCCCTTACGATTACTTGTAATTGTAACGATCGAGAGATTTTTGTTCTTAAAAGCACCTGTCTAGCTGAAATACACAAATACACCGTGTGGGGTGTCAAAAAAGGCAAATTTGTTCCACGAATTTTCCATATGCCTCAGGTATCAATAAGAATTGAGAGGCAAGCTTGAAGACATCCGTTACCATCATCTTTGAATAGTATGATAAAGAAAACCCTCTTTACTCGGTTAACGTTCATTGAGGATTGGTATCACTTAAGCAATTGTTTCTAGACCATGTATGCAAGAGGCTTTTCTTCTTATTCATCTTTTGTTGTATCGAAGATAAGCGCCTTCACTTGAACAATTCTGTTATCATCATTTTTTAATAGTATGGCAAAGAAAACCCTCTTTACTTGGTTAACGTTCGGTGAGGATTGATATCACTCAAGCAATTGTTTCTAGACCATACGTGCAAGAGGCTTTTCTCCTTATTCATCTTTTGTTGTATCGAAGATAAGTGTCTTGTGTCTTCACTTCAACAATGATGTGCTTGGGATGTTTAAGGTTATCGTTCGTTGTCTTTCATATGGAAATAGATCATACCAACAACAGTTTGCACGCTAATGAAATCAAATATCTAATGTAACTGTAACTTTGTAAAGCAATACGGCCATTGAAGCTCAAACGGGATTTAAGTCCATGGACGGCAGAGAGCTTGTCTGATCGTCTGCTGCTTCAGTGTTTGTCTTACTTCAACGGGTTTGACGTTGAGTTAAAGTAAACTATGGAAACTGCTATTTCCCAAAGTTTTGTTATAGCTGGTAACGATTTCCATAACACCATATGGCACAGAACAAACAATAAAAAATAACTGTACTTGCGTTCGATGCGTTTAGTTGGCTTTGCTGATGTTGAACGTGATTTTGTACTCAAGCGTCATTATGACCGAGAGTGTGAAAGATCTTTGCGCACGAGACGAGTTAAAACCAGACAAGATGGTATAATTAGAATGTGATAAAAAAGGTTATACGGCGATCAAAAATGATACATAGAGCAGCAACAGCAGCTGCAATCCAAAAGGCAGTTCAAACAATATATATATGATGACTAAGGGCGCCAAAAATCTTTGTGTACGAAGTGATTGATATCAATAAGTAAGATGGCCTGGTTACGTGAGTATACCAAATGTAATTTAAAATGAAGCTTAAAACAGTGGCATCAGATAAAACCTAAATATATGTGCGCTTCAAAGCCACAATTTTTCTGTATTTCAGTCCCAACAACAGGGCGAGAAGTCTGTCCAAGCTTATGACCGCCATCGTCATCACAGAGCTACACATGATGCATAACCTGTTATGTAGGCTGCGTCCCTTGGGTATCGTTTGTGAACCACGAGCATCCAATCAATAGCACTGAAGGGCTGGCTAACAAGACCAACAACAGATCAGTTGTTGCCAGACAACGATACAAGTGTTTGGACGGTGGATGAAGGGAAGATTCCCTATGAAGGGCAACGAGGATAAGAAAATTGCCATGAAATGCTGTGATGAGAAGGAGAATGTTGACTGTTGATAAAGAAATTGTCTTATATTGTAGTCCTCCAGCCAAAGAAGGGGAGCATGTCTTCTTTTTTTGAAATGTTTCCGTTTGTTTTTCCTCATCTGTTAGATTTGTTATTGCCATCATATTTGAGGTATCTAGGGTGGCTTCCTCACGGTAACTGTTAACCCAATACTCGTTAAGACTCACTTCACTAATAATTTTTTCCAGTTAGGCCTAAGTCCAGTACCAATTACTTATTTAAAATGCGCGAGCGATCCATCTCAGTGCGTATGACAAACTCATATCTTTTGCCCGTGAAAGTGCCTTGCATTTATTGAAACCATTAAAGGGAATGTATTTCTCCTTGATAAACAACTCTCTGGAATTTCAAAACGCTAAAAATAATTCAAATACTCCTTCCCGGGTACAGACTTTTTTTCTGAATATGATCTCTAGTTAAATACAGAAGTTAAATAGCGAATAGAGCTATGCGTGTCTGAATCAGGTGGCTACCTATAATTAGGCTAATGTTGATATAGGTAAAAATATGCCATATAAAATCAAAATTTCACAAAAATAGATGGATAGTAGGACCTGAGCCTTACTTAAAGCCCCAGAAGAGAATGATAAACCTAACAAGGCTGATTCTTTTACGTTTCGCATCGCACTAAAATTGGAAATGAAATGATCATTCGACAGGTGCAAAGTTTTTCAAAAAGACTGTTAAGCCTATTTGCTCATGGATAACTATTGAGCCCCTTTGAAATAATCCTATTGCACTAGTAAGTTCAATCAAAAGAATCTACGGCCTCATTACTGAGGCGATTGACTAAGCTATACTGAGTGGCAAAAGCAGTTGGAACGCCTTCCTTAAGTGGGTAGTCAACAACCCTCTATGCATTAAACATAATAAACAGAAATCTTGTAATCCATGTCTAATAAGTGACTTAAAAGTCCCTGTTTTCCCCGAAAAAAAAGTGTTGCAAAAAATTAAGTAACTTATTTTATTAACACCAGGCAATATTAAGATGGGGTAGAACGGGAGATAAATATAATTTTTTTGCCAAAATTCGAAAGTAGAGCCCGCTGAGGCTTTGCTACACCTTGCGGATTATATGTTTTCTGGTATATTGGACCAAGCTTTCATGTGTGCGACAGATGATTCATTCTCCCCGAGTGATTTCAATTCTTTTTCTCGAGTGCCGTAGACTGACAACCTTTTGACCTACTATCGACGTAGTGTTTGTTAACTTGTTTTAATTGTCTATTTTTTGGTTTTGTTTTGTTTTTTCAAAACAAGTCCTAACATGAACCGAGACCTTTAACGTTGATTACACCAGAAGCTTTTTTTTAATGGTAATGTATTGAGAGGGTGTCTGTGCAAGTCACGTATTCCAGTTTTACAACTCAGGACCTTTCACTTGACTTCCTACTGCATACATAAACACCACTAAGATTACGATGAAGCTCTTCATTTCAGTTTTTTAAGTCAGTAGGACTGACAGTACGACGTAGCAAATTTGCAAAATGCTCCTGATAAATCTTCTATTCGAAATGAAACCCAAAGAAGTCTTTCCCACAATATCCCTTGTTGATTTTAGTTTATTTTCATTCATTGTACGCTAAACTCTTCAATAAAAGTATCCGTGGTAAAATGATAAATAAAAGAACTCTGTATAAACTAAATATCTCCTAATTAACCTCACATTTCATAAATAATTATGTGGGAGAAGTCTTGTGATTATATAAAACAAAGCAAAAACTAGTAATTTCTATAAGCTAACTCTCTCAAAGCTGACCTTCATTTTTCGTAAGCATACAATGTTAATCACACTCAAGTTTACTGTCAAGAGTTTCGGATACAAAATGAAGCTTTTCAAACAGTTTTAAGAAAGCTCGGTGGTGTTTTCTTTTTTGTGTGTACTAAACGTTTATTTACGACCAATCGATTTGCTTAAACGCATATTATATTACGCTTGGCTTTTAGAACTGACTGGCCCCTTTACGTCCACTTATTTTGTTTTCATTAGCCTTTCTTTTGTTTTCTTACGAATATACCACAGAAAACAAACAAGAAAAGAAGCAGATAAGGCTTAGAGCCTTCAACCAATCTCAAGGCGTCAACGTTGTCGTATGAAAATTACGAGTTAAATGACTAAAGAAATCGGCGCATAAAAAGGGGACTGGAGCACACAAAGCTCCATTCATCCGATTCCAGGCCTCATCTGTTTCACCATCTTCCTCATCATATCCCTGTACAAGAAAATAAAACAGAAGGTGTGAAACATGACTGCTGAAACAAAGAAGGACGAGTACAAGGAAGTCGGTCTTTTCGAAAGTCCAGTAATGAGAGAACGAGTTCAAAAATTAGGCCGATAGCAGGAAAGATAGGAAATAAGATAAAGCAATTAATTGTTACCGAATTGCAGTAAGTTTCTCTTCCACCGACTCCCAAGGGCTGCGATCTTCACTGAATTCAAGAAGATCTACAAACAAACCAAGATCAAATTTAAGAACATAAAGAACCTTACAGCTGTTAAGGCATGAGAAAGATTACTCCTTTTCTATTATAACTGAGTATCAACTGAGCCGAAGGTCTTCTTCATCTCCCTTCGTTCAGAGAAGTACAAATAGGATACAAGACTAAAAACAAAACTGTTTTTCCCGATTGCTACGCATAAAAATTATCGTGAAAGTAGTCCTGGTTAAATACTTCACGCAGACCTTGGGCGAGTTTCATTTCACTGATCCAGTCTCCCTCTTTGTAATACTTCACGCGCAGATTCTGCATAAAGAAAAGATGTAAAAGTAATTAAGTCTATGAGGCCACCCCTCAATTGCAGAAGAATACAACTATACCTAAGCCCCCTCCTACCCTAACGGTACGTTCTTCTCCTCACGCTCACAGTCACGTATGGCGCTAATGCACGCTGCCACTTAGCGTCAATCACGAACACCGGTGCACGCTTAATGATAAAATGCTACAATTCCATTAGCGAAGAATGTTCATTTACCAGAAAAGGAAATCTCTCCATGCGTGTGAGTTGTAGAATACGATCCACATCATATTCCAGACGGGCGACTTTCTTGGCCTGTGTGTAGGTCGTACTCATTTGTGCAATGAGAACGTTGAGTAGAATCACTATCACGATTCCCATGTAGGCCATCATTAACAGAATGGAGAGCCAGCTGCAAGGAATAAATCAAATGCTCTTACGTGGTTAGTTTCACCTATTATCTTAGTGGTAATAAACTCATCTTAAGGTAAAGGGATCTGAACAAGTAAACGGAGTAAAAACATATTCGACCTTTTAGAGAAAAATCAACTCACTTGAAATTTGAATAATCGTAAGCAATTGGTCTTTGTTCAGAGAGCGCGCGAAAGCCACTTAATAACACATCTCCGAAGTCACTAATGTAAAAAAAAAAATGGATTTAGCATGGACTGTAACACATGGACTGATCTGCAACACATTAAAAGAAATTTCAAATCACTTTAGGTGTTATCATATACATTTCATCCAACTAAAATTCGCAGATAGTGCAGAGTAAACATCAGCCAACCAAATAATTCAACACATTTATTCAGTAGCATTTAAGCAAGCAAGATTAAGACATACCTAAACTGTTGGTTTTCATCGGAGTAACAGAGCGATAAAGACAAACCACCACAGAAGGAGAAAAAGATAACAACAAAAACCGCCATGGATCTTGTCACATCGTGCAAAATGATCTTAGCCAAGGTTTTTGTGTATAATCCGGTTGTCCTGAAAAAAAAATATATACGGTTCTATTACATTAAGGACACAAGTTATGTGATACATAATGATGTTCGAATTATACTAAATAAGAATATAACAGTTTTCAACAGTCTTCTAATAAAATTTCAGGGGGGGTCGACACGTTGCCATGCGTCGGCTCCATGTAAAGCATTTGGCTTTTTTAACAAAATTTCCCATCTTCTTTATTCTTTTAATTCCATTACTCCCGTCTGTCTCCGCTCCTTGGACGCTTTTTTTAATTTTTCTATTCTGTACCTTTTTTTCGTTGAGACGTTTTAAAAATTTCCAAATTTCCAAATTTCCATCATGAAGGTGCCAAGACGGTGGGGTTGCACTAATTACAAATTAGGCTTGTTAACCAAAATCCAAAGCTAAGCCAACTGTGTGAGTAACTTTCACAGATATGATTTTCTTGTTCTAATTTGCTGAAATTCTCTCAAACCTATCAAACGTAGCTTATGATGCAGTTTACCTTGTCAAGCAAGAAAACTTAAAGATCCTTAGGAAGTTGAACAAGAAAGCTAAAGATGCCACAAGCCACTGAGCTTTACTTTGTGTGTACCGTGAGGTTATAATACACAGGATCAGCAACAGGCCTGACCAGTCCAACAGGGTCATCCATTCTGTGAAGTACGACTTCCCCTCTCTAAGGGAAATCAGACAGATTCAAGGTTTGCAAAGAACACTTTCATTCAATAATTCATTCTTATTTTTTAACCTTACCATGACCTAACAATTCCATCACCTCTACTCAATCTGACAAAGGGCAAACGCTCAAAGTTGGTTGTGTAACCTTACCATGACCTAACAATTCCATCACCTCTACTCAATCTGACAAAGGGCAAACGCTCAAAGTTGGTTGTGTAGTAACTAATTCCACCTCTAAACTACTACCAAGTCTTCCCTAATCTATATCAACCTACATGAACACTTGCAAATGGTAAAATGTCCTGAGCTTTGGCAAAAAATGGTGTCCTAACCTGATTTCACACTCAGTAGAATTGCACACTTACAATCTCATTTGATTAATTTCCTCACATATGTAAAACACCACCATAATAAGGGTGAAAATCTCACAAAAACCACGCAGTGAATCTGCTTCACCCCCATATTGAGTGGGGTCCACTGTTGTGGAAGCACTCAGCAGAGAATATGACAAACACAGCAAGAAGATCACATACAATGCTGCTTGAAGGCTGTGTAATATAAAGCAACATTATTAGTTAGTATAAAAAAATTTTATTCTATAAATATACATTATAGTGCTTTCATTTGTGCTATATTTCAGCTCTTTCTAGTAACAGATCTTAAGGCCATATATGGGCATCTAGACAATTTTTTCTTTGACAGATGGATTGGAATAGTCAAAAGACATTCTCCAAGTCTCTATTTCTTCTGTTCAATTCCACTTTAAACCCTCCCTTTGCTTTAATACAATTCTGACAGCTTGGGTCAACACAGTCATTTCTTTATCTTTTTTTTTTTCAATTAAATGATGGAATAATCTTAGGTAACACAATTTTTCCTCTGGGTTTACATGCACCTGAGAAAGAAGTGTCCATAACTTTTCCATTTTGCTTTAACCAGCATTCTAACCACAGGATGTTGGAGTGCCTCCTGGAAAATCATGAAACCAAAAAAGAAATGTTTAAGCAAGAATACGATTGTTATACTACTGGAACAGCAAGAAATTGAGTTTCCTGTCCCAAATCAAAAGATTTTAACTAGATGAGCTGGTAAACATAAGTAATTTAGAAAGCATCTCAGCTAATGAGCCCAAAAATCTCAGTGTTGCTACAATCCCTTGATATATCAAACTAGAGAGTCAAAATTTTGGATAACTCCTGCACACATCTCTCCAAACACAGGATAACCACACATAGAGTAATTACTATTTTTAAAAAACCTCAACCTTACCATATTCCTGCTCTTTGCAATGACATGTAAACAAGACTTGTCCCTCCAGTTGAAATATTTGTTTTCTGTCTGTGCATGTCCTCCTAGCATCATCACTTTTGGGGGCCGTCCTCCCTCATCACCATCCAAAATATGATAATAAAAATGATAGTCCAAAGGATCATCTGTGATTGTTCGCCAGGCTCCCTCAACAACCTCCTTGTCTTTTTCATTTTCATAGCTTTCTTTGCGTTTTGGAAGGTGTGGCCAGTGGGGATTCATCATCTGGTCTAGCACAGCTATTACTGTCTTCTGTGGAAATCACATTCAAATGGCAACTAGGAATTCCCTAATGAAGTTACAAACTAAGTACATTTTCAAAATGTACAACAATACATACAGCTGTTACAATGTTGTCTTCCTAAATAATCTGCATGGCTTATATTTAAATAAATATATGGTAAATCAGGTTTAAGATCTGAAATAAATTGATGAGTATATTTTTGATGGCAACAAGTCTGCATGCAACACCTTGAAATTTATAAATAAAAATTTAAAATATTCACCCTCATGTTAGGATTCTCAATAATGGACTTGAAACTGAAGAAAGATGGCTGAGGATTTGTTACATTCACTTCAGTTCTCCAATAAAATAATCCCTGAACTCTAATCACAACAAAAAAAAGAATAACAAATGAAAAGTTCATTGCCATTCACTACAATTTTAATACAACAAGTAGTGTAAGTTACAGTTATGGTTTGCACTCAACCAATTCCTCAAATAACTGACTGGCTTTCTAAAATTTATTGTCTTAATCTGAATCCTTCTTAAATATTGTCTTCTTAAAAAAAAAAAAGGTTTCTAAAACTATCAGGGGTAAAAAATCAACATCAAAATTCCCTTTTGAGGTTTGGTTCACATAAGGGCATGTGTTGGACCCATAGGGTATGTGAGCAAAAACTGTTGCTTAGTAGGCAGGAAATCTGACTCGTCATGGATAATGACCAGATGGTGGTTACTTTTCAACCCCTAAAAAATATTTCTTAATATTGACACTACTGTTGTAACTATTTCATTTAAGTTTCAGTTAGTATTATACCTTTTGTGCCACATACTTCTGACCAAGTATGTTGCCACTTCATCATTTTCTGCTAACAGAGCCAACTCAACAGATAACAAGGCTCTTTTCTTCTTGGCTTGTTTTGTCTTCAAAGTAAGAAGTACTGGGCATTTCTTCACAAGTGTCTTAGTGACATGTAAAAACCCAAGTTCTGCAGCATAATGCAGCAAAGTCTTCTTTGTTTTGACTGTTTCACCTCTGAAAGTCTGGTATCTGTTTTTACAGTTCAGTTCACTACCTAAAATGATCTCCAAAAGGCGATTAATCTGTTAGAAGACATAAAAACAATATGCATGTGCATCACTTGTCTAAAAGCATTTTGCAGAATGTTTGTAACCCTTTTTCCCCTTGTGCATCAAGAAGTTTCCTAGAATTACCCTTGCTTATTAATGCTAAACAATCATATCTTTTTCACCAACTTTTTCACCAGATATTGCACCCTTACCTGTACATTTAATCCTTTACTATAAACTTAATTATAACCTATATACACATACCTTCTGTTCCAAGCCTGCAAGTTTTTCAGGGTTATCTTTGTACTTTTTACACTCTGGCCACTGTTTTAACAACAAAAGTGCTGGATCCTCGTTTTCCAGTTCCCCATTATCTCTGAATCTTTGAATCAGTCTCTCAACACTGACTGCATCCATGGCACTACTCCATGATAGTCCATTATTCTGCTTTTGGCGAACCTATCAACACAAATACTGCTCTTACAATATGAAAAGTAAGAAATTTTTCTTCTGATGACCAATTGCAGATAGCCCATTGTGTTCACACTGAGACAATACCAAGGCTCTTAATTAAATGACGTTTGTTGTCATCATTGATAAAATTATTTTCGGAATAACGCACTTGGTATATAAACTCAATCCCATCCGTATTTGCATTGAGATATAAACACTTAAACCTGGAGTTCGAAGTGATCCAACACTTGAAAAAGAGAAAACTTGTCCAAACACATGAAATTTACCTAATTACCATTCAAACAGCTTTAGAACTCTAGTTGCGCAATAAAAACTGTTAAACAGCGAAACTTGAAGCCAAAACCCAAGAGATTAAGACAGAGGAGCAGTCAACTTAAATCCTGCCTTTAAAATCAAAAAGCGATTACTTGTTCGTTGTAGCTTAATGTAACCTTATATCGCAAAGAACCTCCTGCCCAATTTAAACATCAGACGAATGTACAAATATTGTACCTGACAATAGGACCTGTTTTCCCGTAGATTTCAACTGATGAGGGGTTTTGCTATATTTAATAACTCCTTGATTAAACCTACTTTAATCCAGAAGTCTCCATCATATTCATTTTCCAAGTCAACTTCTTGATCGTCAGGTTGATGATGGCCAATTTCACGCTAATTTTGTTGTTTGTTGTTATTGTCTTTTCCGTTGTGCTTCGACAGATCTTGCTCTTCTTTTGCCATCTATGAATCAAATACCACAAACTGTATCCTACATGAATGTATGCACGGTCGTCTTTTTCAGACTTTTTTAAAATGCCGTCCTTGCAATCCCTTGCAGATTTGACAGCCTTCATATTTAGTCTCCGCGTGTGAAGCGGTATGTTTGAGCAGGTAATCAGTTAACGCAGCGGTGAGGCGCATGGCACATGCAAACAGGTCTATTTGCACAGGCTCTTCTTTTAGCATTTCCCGCGCAAAGTTTAATATGGAAACACGTAAGAAAAATGGTTTCTCGCGGTCAAAGTTTACGGGAAAAAGTAAATTTTTAACTGTTAAAGGAAATAATTCAAGAGGGTGGATTAAAGTATATGTAGTTTGTCTTAAAAGTCACAGACTTTCACACCTTGGTTTTGACAGCCAAGAACACTCGACGACCTTCTCAGCTATTTTTTGGTTTTTTTTCATATTTCTAGCTATTTTTGCGCTTTGGAAGGTGTGGCCAGTGAGGATTAATCATTTGATTCAGTGCAGCTCTTGCTGTTTCTTAGTGGAAATCACACACATGCAGATATCAACTATAATTTCCCTATGCAATTTTGTATTAACTCTGCTGCATTGTGGTCTCTCTTGCCAATTGCATCCATGATAATGCAATGTTTTGAAAAAGCACCACAGGCGTCTGTTGCATGTTTTTATACCAAAGAGTTGTCAAAAAATCAAGAAAATGTACTCTCTTTCTCTTAGGTCCACAACAACAAATGGTCGTAATTAAATGCAAGACTACACAGCGTATAAATTGTATTGTAAAGCGTGCTTGCGATTCCAATGATATGCACATCAAGTGACGAAATTTTTTATGCCAGTTGCTCCGTTTTTACAAGCGTTTCACAAATTTAACACATATGCCACTGGTTTAGACAATAGTTGCTTGCTTTGATAGCTGATGGCCTCACCTTGGGTTTCTTACAAGAAGAGTGAAGCAAACGAGCCTGTTACCCGACTTCACCAGACGAGCGAACGTCAGTTGACGGTACTCTTTGGATTTCATGAAACAATTATTCACGAATTCAAGACATTTCAAAAATGAAATACGTTATGCTTTTGTATACTGATCGAGAAAGCAACAAAGCTGAGAAACTAAAGGATTATTTGCAGGGTAGGTTGCGAAACATAGCAGATTTACGAAGCATCGGTGAGATTTCAGCGGAGGAAGGGGATTTCAGGTGTGAACTTCGCAGCCGCGGGGACTGCATCGTTTTGGTTGGATCTTGCCATGCTTCGTACCTTATCAAAGGCAGGCAACAAGAGGCGGACGACGATTTCCTTACATTTGACGGGAAGGTTACACATGAAGAGTTCACAGGAAACAAAGAATTTATTAAAAAACTGATAATTGTTTACTTGACGACGGAAAGAGCCAATGATGATTGGATCCCAGATGGTCTTGATGAAAACAGAATCTTCAATCTGCAAAGCGAAAAAATTGTGGAAAGTCCTTTGCTGTATCAGCTTGAGTATTCTATAAGGAAAATATTGCTTGGAGATTCCTTTATGATGTAGAAAATTTGCCGTTCTGCAATTTACGAAAAGGCTGAAAATCGTTTCACTAGAACTTCAATTTCCAGCTTATTGAACGGTACATCGCAATTTTTGTGCTGATGAGAAGTTTTGCCTCAGTGTTTAAAATAATTACCATAAAAGGTACAATCAGAAAGAGGTTCAGTCGAAACGCATTCTAGAATGATAAAGAGAATGATATCTTTTCGAGTTCAACAGTAGGTAATTGTTACAATAAATTCTATGATGTGTGTAATCTATTTCATAGGATGGAACGGAAAACTAACGGATCTACAATCAAACTACGGATTACACTTTAGATTTTCGATAATGATATTAGTGTGAATGGATAAGGCATAAAATTGAGAAATTTACTGATCAACTTTACATGTTTGAAATCAATTTATGATTACAAAAGTACCGCTTGATTCACAAAGTTGTGAGAAAAATAAAGCGTTACTGTCATAAACTTGCCCATGAAATAAAACCAAGAAAAAAGTGTTAATTGCTTAAATATGTTATGGCGAAGACAATAGTTAGTGACATAGTCATGCAATATTTCCACCAGGGCTTAGTGAGACCTTTACCAAGCTCGAGAAATGTTGGGGTTTTCTGAGTTCGGAGCGCACGTCTGGTTGCAGATACACAGAACTGTAAAAGAGAAGCTACTGATTGAGAAATCCACGTGGGAACAATTGCGACACAACTTGGAAGGCGGACTTCGGTATTTTTAATACCTTTATCCCCCGGCTTAACTTTTATCCGTCAACTTTTGCATTTTCCCCTTGAATCGAGCTGTTTTCGTTGGATCCGTTGTTTTCTCACATGTTTGCGCTCCTTTTTTTTTAATTTTGATCTGCTGCCTCTCCCTTGATCAAACCCGTTTTCCCTTTTTTTTTTCTTTGATTTTCGGCAGCATAGTTTGTTCTCAATGACTGTTTTTAACATGAAAACCCTGAATGCAACTTGTTAGCAATCTGACGTAATTCTCACCACTCTATCTTTCCCCATCAGAAGCTATCAGAGTTAACGTCCATCATCGTCGCATAAAAACCACAACTGATGACAATGGCCAAATAAAGTGGCACGGAATATGTTCTTAGCTATCAATGTTATGTACACAGACACTATTTTAACCTTGTGAAGGCCTCATCTGTTTAACCATCTTTCTCATCCTATCCCTAGAGAAAGAAACATGGCTGGAAAACTGAACAGAAAAATTTCTTTCTTGAATGTTACAAAGTCTAATGTCTCAGAATTCGTTGCTTTTGCTCAAGTTTGCTAGTGACAGTAAAACAAACGTCGCACTTTCCTCTCAACCAACTTAATTAGATTCTGAACTGAAACCAATCGTGACTCAGGCACCCATATTGTCCTGTTGCCACGAGTCCTTCCATACTATTCTTTGGTATGTCACGCAATACTCCACCCAAAAGAGACTTCAGTAAAGTACGTTGCGTGACATCTCAAAGGACGGCCGCGAAGTAGATATAGCAGGTTGCTTGTTCTACCTAAGTTCTTTTTTGCCCTTTATGCAATTTTCCTTTGTTCTAATTGTTACTGAGATAATTTTTCTTTTGATCTCAGGACTCTCGATCGAATTGTGCTCTATGCGAGTTTGACTGGCCAAAGAATAAGCTCGTAGCGAGAAAGGGAAGCATTCAAGGAATTCTCATCCCACAACCACCTAAAGAGCTCTTCCCGTACTGGTTGAACTCGCTATCATCCCGGTTGATTTTATTCAGGTTCTGTTAAATGGATGCCACACTCTTGAATAAAAAAAAATTAAAGAACTCTTTGTACAAAATGAATCGTAGTTAACTCTCGCATCTCGAAGATATTTATGTGAAAGAAGGATTTTGGTTACATAAAACAAAGCAAAAACTAATACTTCCTACAACCTGACTTACTCTTCATTTTTCGTAGGCATGTAATGTTAATCACACTCAAATTTACTTTCAAGAGTGTCGTTTACAAAATGAAGCTTTTTTAAAGAGTTTTTACGAAAGCTCGATGGTGTTTTTCCTTCTGTTGTTTCCTCAGCCTTTATTGACAACCAATGCAATAGATTGGCTCAAACGTACTTTATACTGCGCTTGACTTTTACATCTGATCAGTCCATAACCTTTGACCAATCGTATGACGTCAACGTTGTCGAGTTACATGACAAAGGAAATTGGCGCATAAAAGAAAGAGACTGGGGAATGTTCCCACCATAGTCAGGTGAGCACTCAGAGCTCCATTCATCCGCTTCTAGGCCTCATCTGTTTCACCATCTTCCTCATCATATCCCTGTCCAAAAATTACAATAAAAGATGTGAAACCTGACTGCTGAAACAGAAGAGGATAAGCGCAGGTTAGTATGTCTTTTCCAAAGTCCATCTGTTGACAATGAGAGAACGAGTTGATTAATAGAGTTGATACCAGGAAAGAGAGGGAAAATGATTAGGAATGATTGTTACCTGATCGCATTGAGTTTCTCTTCAACAGAGTCCCAGGGACTGCGATCTTCACTAACTTCAAGAAGCTCTATAAACAAATCCAATATCACATCTATAAACATTAAGAACCTAAAGCTGTTAAGGCATAAGATTGCAAATTATGCCAGTTTTCCCTTTTTAACTGAGTAAAAGCTTACACCTTCTTCAACTCCTCTTCTTCAAAGTTGTAGAAATAAGAAACTAGATTTAGAAAAAAAACCTGTTTTCTTAGATTTCTGCAGATAACAATTCAGGTGGAAGAAGTGTCAGTCAAATATTTCACTACAGACCTTGTGCGAGTTTCATCTCGCTAATCCAGTCTCCATCTTTGTAATATCCCACGCGCAAATTCTGCATAAACGAAAGTTGTAAAGATTCATTAAAAAACATTCATGGAGAACATTCCTCAACTTCAGAGGAAAGCAAGTATTTATTGGCCCCTCACTCCCTTGCCTGTTCTTTCTTATCTTCACACTCACTAGAAGCACGTGTGCACGCTGCCACTTAGCGTTAATCACGCTGGTATACGCTGAACAATGTAATGTTGCAATTTCATCATGGAAGAATGCCTACTAACCAACAAAGGAAATCTCTCCATGCGAGTGAGCTGTAAAATACGATCCACATCATATTCCAGACGAGCGACTTTCTTAGCCTGTGTGTAGGTCGTACTCATTTGTGCAATGAGAATGTTGAGGAGAATCACAGTCACTGTTCCCATGTAAGACATCATCAACAGAATCGACAGCCAGCTACAAGGAGAAAAATTAACGAAGTTTGGAGACGAAAGTGACCCACCAAGTTATAAAGCCACATTAATGTGGAGGAGCAAAACACTTGCCTTTTGTTAGGGAAAACACTTTCTTATAGAAGTATCGTAGAGGAGATGTGTTGAAGAGAATAAAGAAGCTCCTTCCCTACTCACTTGAGATTTGTGTAATCTCCTTCAATTGGTAGCTGCTCAGAGAGTGCACGAAAACCGCTCAGCATGACATCTCCAAAGCCTCTAAAGATAAAAGTGAAATATTATTAGCTAAACTCGCACAGTCCCTGAGTCCTCCTTGATGAAAAGCTACATTAATACAGAAAACGTTTTCCTACGTTAAAAGCTTTAACTGCTTTCTTAAGTAAGGTTTCGCTTGAACGATTATCAATACAAGTTAGTAACTTCACACATGGATATTTGAATAAGTTCTTCTATGAATTAACTAGCGGCAAATCGTTAATGGTTGAATTATGGTCAGACATATCATACTCTCAGTTCTATATTATTATCATTCAAAATTTATTCTTTAATTCTCAATTGTTAGGGTTACAAGAAGGTAACATTGTAACAATATTGCGTGACACTGTCACGACCTCGTGGTCCGCTGACGACATCTGTCTTCTTATATTAAATATATCTTGTTGGTCCGACATCTTGGTTTTGTATGTGTTCTCCTCTACATTGCCCGTTCTGGCTTGTTGCAAACATAATCTTATACATGTAGCTGTATCGAAAAGAGAGAAAAAGAAGACACACCTAGACTGTTGGTCTTGATCAGAGTAACAAAATGACAGCGACAAGGCACCACAGAAGGACAGGAAGATTACAATGAAAACTGCCATCGATCTTGTCACATCGTGCAAAATGATCTTAGCCAACGTTTACGTGTACAATCCTGTGGTCCTGAAGTAGTTCAATAATTCGGTTTATTCAAAGATTTCAAAGGAAAGCTGTAAAGGGTAAAAAAGTAACGTAGTAACGAAGACGAAGTGCTTAAGGTAAATCTAAATTTCTCATTAAAATAGAACTATGTAGCTTTGTTCTCTAATTACCTTGTAATACAGGAAAACTTAAAAATCCTCAAAAAGTTAAATAAGAAAGATAAGGATACCACCAACCACTGCACTTTGTTATCAGTGTACCGTAAAGGTATTATGCACAAGATCAACACCAGGCCAAACCAGTCAAACAGATTCATCCACTCTATGAAATATGACAGCCTCTCTCTGGAAGAATTTAAACAAAATTTGAATAATTTAGCCAAACGAGAAACGGTCTAGTAGCCCATGTTGAGTTGGAACATGAGATTGTGAAATGGACTAGCTCAACTACGAATAGCTTAGCACTCATTTGTAATACAGTACTCAAACGGTGTAGCGTTGCGTTAAACGGCTCAGGATAACGTCGAGTAGCACAAACGGTGTAGCGTTGCGTCAAATGGCTCAGCGTAATGTAGAATGGTACAGCGTACACACATATGGTGCAGCGCTGCGGGAAATGGCTCAGCGTAATGTGGAATGGTACAGCGTACATAAAAACAGCGTAACGTTGTGTGAAATGGCTCAGGGTAATGTCGAATGGTACAGCGTACATACAAACAGTGTAGCGCTGCGTGAAATGGCTTAGCGTAATGTCGAATGGTGCAGCGTACATACAAACAGTGTAGCGTTGCGTGAAGTGGCTTAGCATAATGTCGAATGGTACAGCGTACATAAAAACAGTGTAACGTTGTGTGAAATGGCTCAGGGTAATGTCGAATGGTACAGCGTACATACAAACAGTGTAGCGTTGCGTGAAATGGCTTAGCGTAATGTCGAATGGTGCAGCGTACATACAAACAGTGTAGCGTTGCGTGAAATGGCTTAGCGTAATGTCGAATGGTGCAGCGTACATACAAACAGTGTAGCGTTGCGTGAAATGGCTTAGCGTAATGTCGAATGGTGCAGCGTACATACAAACAGTGTAGCGTTGCGTGAAGTGGCTTAGCATAATGTCGAATGGTACAGTATGGGCGGCCGTCACCACCAAAAATACAAGGATGTCAAATAGATCAGCAAATACATAGATGGCTTAAGGATCAGTTGCAGGATAGCATAGCTAATAAAGGAATGGCATGGCCAAATTATAGACAGTCTAGTTTTCCTTAGTGAAACAGAACACCCTAAACATGAATAGTTTAGCCAAATGAGAAACGGTCTAGTAGCCCATGTTGAGTTGGAACATGAGATTGTGAAATGGACTAGCTCAACTACGAATAGCTTAGCACTCATTTGTAATACAGTACTCAAACGGTGTAGCGTTGCGTTAAACGGCTCAGGGTAACGTCGAGTAGCACAGCCTACGCACAAACGGTGTAGCGTTGCGTCAAATGGCTCAGCGTAATGTAGAATGGCACAGCGTACACGCATATGGTGTAGCGCTGCGGGAAATGGCTCAGCGTAATGTCGAATGGTACAGCGTACATAAAAACAGCGTAACGTTGTGTGAAATGGCTCAGGGTAATGTCGAATGGTACAGCGTACATACAAACAGTGTAGCGCTGCGTGAAATGGCTTAGCGTAATGTCGAATGGTGCAGCGTACATACAAACAGTGTAGCGTTGCGTGAAGTGGCTTAGCATAATGTCGAATGGTACAGCGTACACACAAATGGTGTAGCGTTGCGTGAAATGGCTCAGCGTAATGTAGAATGGTACAGCGTAGACACAAATAGTGTAGCGTTAGGTCGAATAGCTTTGCAAAACATCAGACGCTCTATCTGAACATTAAATTGCTTAGTATTACTTGAAATATTTCGATGTTGTGGCGAATCGTCGTGGCGTGACGTGAAGGCCATGCCATTCCTTTATTAGCTATGCTATCCTGCAACTGATCCTTAAGCCATCTTTGTATTTGCTGATCTATAAGACATCCTTGTATTTTTGGTGGTGACGGCCGCCAAGGCATCTCGCCGAAACCACCAAAAATACAAACCGCAAATGGAACAGCGATCTGCTGGGGGCATGACGTCATCGAATGTGAAGACTGACACGAAACCATTACATGGCGTAGCCGCTGTATGGAATAGTCTTCACTTCGCTTTGCCGTAAAGCAGAGCCAATTCGGTAAGTTTCTCCTCTTTTTTTCCCCGCCGATATTGCATTTATTCGTTTTCGTTCATGATAGTGTTAATTAAAATAGCGAGACTGGATTCTACCACGGTTTACCGGCCTTCCGGTTTACCACAGTTTGCACGCGTTGGTGGGCCTGAATATGTTTATAGTATTAAGTAGTGTTATGACGTTCATTAAATGTCAATTGTCGAACTCTCTTTTCTTTCTGTGACTCACGCTTACTTTTCAATGAGAGTCCAACTTCAACGGCTCTTTGAACACTGGAGGAGTACGTGAGAAGTTGAATATTGTGTGTGCCCTGGACGCCATGGTAAGTAAACTGATATCCTTGATCTGTTTTGGCATTTTTCGATCAAAGTGATATCGGAATGCTTTAATTGGTGTGCCGGACGATAAGAGTAAGCTCATAGAAGACTGTTTATATTTATTATTTTAAAGAGGTGTACATTATATTGCTTTGTTTATTAATTTTTTTCCTGGGTGCTGTGATAGTAAAAGTAAGTTTCATTTCTATTTTGTCGATCAAACGTAGATTACATGTCTGGACCGGAAACAGTTAAAGGGTTTTTTTCGCGTTCCAAAAATAGTGTTTGTCAAGGTAATATTTTTTCTGAGTTGGTTTTGCGCGCATACATACTTATCTTCCCTGTGCTCTTTCCCATTCCGTAGTCATCACGTATTAAGGAAGGCTAGTGCGGACATCGTAATGCACGTAGTTGTACGTAATTGTACAACTCTAGGTCGAGTTTTACCGTTCGATCTGTTACAGTCGCAACTTGCTGAATAAAAACTATTGCATAATTCAGACAATTGACAGGACATCTTGCTGTTTCGTCGTTTGTTTCGGTAGACATATTTATTTATATTTTTATTTAATCTTTACATTTCTGTACCTCAACTATTAATTTTTGTGATTATTATTATTATCATTATTTTTATTATTATTATTGTTACAGACTGAGTTCAATACACACTAGATATATTGACTAGAGTTGCGTGACTTGTAACGTTTCTCTTCTTGCCTTTAGGGCTAAGCAAAGAAAACTTCCAGATGATGAAAAAGCAAAGAAGAAAAAAAAATTAGTGCTTGCTTCATAAGTGGCTCGTCTCCATCTTATGAATTTTTTTCTTCACAGGTATCGTTGTTTGTTGTCCTTCAGTACTGTTAAGAGTCATGGACTTTCGTCAGCATTTATCAGATTCCCTAAATGAAATAACTGAATATATACAAGAAGGCGGAAATCGTGGAGGTGATTCAGAGAATACTGTTTTAAGACTGGAGGTTCTTTACGAGGCAGCGTTGATCAATGGGGACATTCCTTTAGATGCGGTTGACTTAATCAATCAAGCTCGTACACACCTGAACGTAAACTTGCATCAACAAGAGCCTTTTCGTGGGTATGAAGCACCAGCAGTGAGTGAGGCAGGTCGTCGAGGAAGACCTAAGTTTGCGATTTCCGAGCAGCAGCTGCTATTTTTCAGAGGTAAGGAGGAAAAAGTGCTTTTACCATTTTCAGGTTGAAAATTTGAAATGAAAATAAGGTAGACACATTTGAAACTATCCATATATGCCCCATATGAAGTGAGTGCTTTTTTTTTCCGAGTTGATAGGTTTCGCCAAACCATGTTTTTTGGTTATTCATAACATCTTTAGTGAGCTCACCTTTTGAAGGTTTCATTCAATTTTCAGTGTAAACTATCTACTCTCAAAGGACTGTGTTTTCTTTTATGACCACTATTTATCTTTTTATTAGAGAACAACCTCACGTATAAAGACATGGCTCTAATACTTGGGGTTAGCAAGCGAACTATTGAAAACCGTATGGCCGAGTACGAGTTGACGAACAAGTCCCGCTACAGTGACATAGAGGACGATTTCCTGGATTCTTTAACCCAGCGTATCATGACAAATTTCCCTAGATCGGGTAAGTAAGTCTTCATAGAAATTTTGAGGTTGTGGCCGGTCATGTTCAGTCAAAAAATAAAGATTTTTTTGCCCTTAGCTTGGTAAAGAACAGTTTGAGAACCAGTACATAATGACGCAACAATTTATTCCTCTGGAACTAGACATGATAAACATCTGAATTGAGAAATTTTCTCGTTTGCCTTTATTTCTTTCAGATTGCAGAAATTAATTAAACCTTTTCGGCCGATACGCGTTATTGCTTGAACACCTCAAGAAACGTAGACATTATCACACTTAGCAAACGCAAACATGCTTCTTTTAGTATAGACGTACACTCGAGACCGTTTCTGAAAATCCCGTACGCTGTTCTCTTCCAGTATATTGATTCAAAACGTAATCAACTTACAGGCAAGAGCTTTTAAGCCCGCCGTAGTGTTTACACAAAATTTTGCATTTCAGAAACACACTTTATATCCTCTAAACAGAGAATTCAAGAAAGCACGACAAGTGGCATTAACTTCACTACTGCGTCACAGGGTACCTGAAATTAAAACCCTTATTTTTGTTGACAGGTTGCAAAACAATCGAGGGTTACCTTGTTTCGCAAGGTGTACATGTGCAGAGGTGGAGACTAAGGAGTGCCATAAAGAGAGTCGATCCCATTGGTAGGAGGCTAAGGTCTATGAATGCCATCCGTAGACGAGTGTATAACGTACGTTCCCCACTGGCCCTCTGGCATATGAACGGGAATCGCAAACTGATACGGTAGCTGTCACTTATCTCACTATTTTGAGGACATAATTGTTGTTATAATCCAGGTCTCAATAACTTTGCACCATTTGTTTTAGGAGTAACCTTCCCCCCCCCTCCCCCCTTTATATACTTTCGGTTTACCACTCTATTCCTTCTCTTCTTAGATGGCGATTCGTGGTTCACGGCTGCATTGACGGTTACAGTCGCTCCGTCGTTTATCTTAAGTGCGATACGAATAACACGTCTGTCACAGTCTTGCGTCTCTTTGAGGGTGCGGTGTCTGAATGGGGATTGCCATCACGAGTCAGGGGCGACATGGGAGTTGAAAACAGAGACGTGGCACACTATATGTTGAACCATACAGCAAGAGGGCCCGGAAGAGGGAGTTACATCACCGGACGAAGCGCGCACAACTCGCGTATAGAAAGACTCTGGCGCGATGTGTACCAGTTAGTCCTATCCTCATTTTACGACCTTTTCCTTTCCCTCGAAGCATGCGGCCAGCTCGATCCGGACAACGAATCGAAGGGCATCTATTTTGCCTTCACTTCACTTATCTCCCAATAATCAACGAGGCCCTTTCAAAATTTGTGCTATCCTGGAATAATCACAAAATACGTACTGCAGGAAACAAAAGTCCTTTACAACTGTTCATACTAGGGATGCAAGAAATTGCGGAAGAGAGTGGTATTGTGGCATCAGAATACTTTCAAAACCTTAGTCAGGTAAACGCAATAATGCATATGACAGACACAGTTCCCCAAGCATTAAAGCCACACGGGTGAACAATCTCAAGTGGCCTCTACTAAATATTGAGTTTTAATTAACCACCCCTTCAATTTAAATATAGATCACGATCGAAACGATGCCAAGTTTCCTTGCTTGCAAAGTTAATTTAAGGCAGTCATAACCAATGCTTTGCAGTATTTGAATCTCCTTTCAACTATATTTCAGAGGGACTTGGAGGGATACGGTGTGGATCCTATGGCTTACTTTCATGACGGCACAGATGATGCACTACAGAATGAGGTTGTCGTCCCACCGACACGGTGTCCGTTAGATGTTGAGTCGTTTACGATTTTTGAGGCAAGCATGTCAGAAGTCCAAGGCAAAGATCCATGGGACATTACACCATATCTGCATGCACTGGAAACGATGAATCGTCTGAAAACCTAGGTTTAACATTTTGTATAATGCACCAGTGTACGCCACTTACGTTAAAGTATCTTCCCCCCCCCCTCCCCCATCCTATCATCTTACTTTTCAATTTCGTTGGACAATGTGTTGCTTTTTTGTTTATTTCGGTTACACCGGGAAAATGAGTACACTTGGCATCACTCATAATGTATCCTATCGTAATCTGCGATTTCATGTCAGCTTGCGATAACCCCAACCTAAGCTGAGTGGAACTGGTGCTGAAATAGTGAGAGGGTGTAACGTCTGACTATGAATAAACAGCACACAGATAACAAATGATAACATTTTATTACCAAAATGTATCGATTGGGACGTTTAAACAGTATAGTAAGTGAAAACGTAACGGCTTTAAAAAATTGCGCAATAAACGTCCTTCGCTTTACTTTTGTTTGGATGAGTATTTGGCAACATTAACACATAAACTTTGTTCTTTTCAATGTATTTTCATTTCGTTCATCTCAGGCCCATTTCAACGCTATTAAAATCTTCATCATAATCAGAATTCAATAAAGGGCAAAGACAAACATATACACAATATTGCTTGTATGAGTTGCACCAACTGACCCTTTGGTGTACAGCCTAAACTAACGCTCTTTTTTTTTAACTAGACTTTGAAAGTTTGTGTAATGAACACGAATTTTCGCCTCAACAATGCTGCTGTAAACTAAATTCAACTTATAAATTAAAAAACACCTTGTCAAAGAGAATCAATCAGAAATCAATAGTTTCACTTAGAGAAGGCCAAAGTAATCATTTTCGAAAGCGTAGTCAAAGAAAGAGAACACTTCTTCCTCGGTCATTGATACATTCTCACCTATCGGCAAAGTCAGCCTGCTAATACAAGTGTTGCCCATAGGAAGGCAAGATGGCATATTCGTATCAAAACAAATAGTGGGCTTCATTTGGAAACCCAGAACAGGCTCGTTCTCGCATCCAGTGACGAACTTTAAAATGCTATGGAGAGATATATTGCCATCTACCCCTCTTCCAGCTAAAAAGAGAAAAAAACAAAAATTAGTAATGCACTCATAAAGCTCTGAATCCCAGTTCTTTTTGCGCGCTCTGTGGAAAATTTCGATTGGCATAAAGCAAAGTTACAACTGTCTAGCCAGCGGTGATGTTTCTTAGACTAGAGAAAAGAGAACGACAGTTACCTGACACCTCTTTCAAGTAAATTCAGGAACAGTGTGTATGTCCGCTCTTCCCGCTGCCTTTGGTTGGTCGCTTCGTCGGAAAAAAATAGGGTCCAGCAGTTTCACCAGTTTGGGGTATGTCATAGGCAGCACTGCTGTCTCTCGGAAGAGGAATGAAAGCCTCGGTTTCCCATGAAGGAGCTAACAGCAGATTAAGAGAAAAGCAAGATTCATTTTCTCAGAAAGTATTGAATCTATGTAAAATTGTTAGAGATCAAGGGAATACAGATCTCTTGTGTGAGTAAGAGAGGATCAAAGGGAAGAGAGGGCATCCTACATACAGTCCCTATTCTTCTCCAGCAATTTTTAGACCTGCGCCCAGACTGCAGAGATCCAAAGGGGATTAAACAACTGCCTATCACATGTAAAATAAATGTGTAGGGTTTTTTCGTCGGAAGCGCTTGAAGAGAAACTGTCCGTATTTAGCGAGAGTCGGTAAAGGGTGAAGACTAGACCATCAGTTACAACCGGTCACAGTGAAATCTTACCTCAACGAGTCCGAATCTCTCGAGTCCTACCCGAAATTGGGTTTCTGCTTCCCCCAGATTAGTCAATCATCTTTTTTGAAGATTCGCTGAAGCTGGTCTTCAGCAAAGAAAGTAGGCAAAGGACCACCTTGCAACAAACTAAAACCTGCAATAAAAAGGTAAATTGAAATTCTTGTGTGCTCAAGTGAAATTGACATAGGTGTCTCAGTAGGCTTTGCATATTTACCAAAAAAGAGGCCAGCTCCATAGTAATATTTCCTGTCTAGTGCTTCTTTTTTCTCAAAAATGATGTAGCCTTCTCTTTAATCCTTGAAGAGCTTGTCACGTATTTCGCGCATCACCATGCCCAAAAATTCCCGCCTTGGACCACCATAATCTTGAGCGCCCTCGCCGGTGAAGATCACCTCTAAAGGTACACTGAAATCAATCGCTAGCGGATCATCCCTCAATATCTCTTCCATAGCATCATCGAAGAGGCGGTAACGAGAGACAAATATCTCCGTGGTCTTTCCCTCACACAGTTCAGAGTAATTTTGAAGGTCAAGCATTCGCCCTCGCTGTAACCTTCGCCTGAACTCCCCTAAGACTGTAACAGGCTCGTCACAAGTAGCCCTGAAATAAATTTGAAATGATCAAAGAGGCGTAACGCCCGTGAACTTTGAATAATTCCCAAAAGTATGCCGGTAACACCTGTATTAAACCGGTCTACTAACGAGCAGTCGGCCCGATTGTATTTAGTTTCCTACACTAATAGTTGAGTGCCAAAGTCAAAGTTGTAAAATCAACCAACGGATCTCTGCCCATAAAAGGTTGTGCTTAGAGATAATTTCCTCTCCTCTGATTGGTCGATGTATTAATTTTGGCTTTGGTTTCAAGACACGCAATCGAAATGCACTATTAGGAATTCTATTACTTTCTATCTATGCGAACGACCGAGAAAATGGCTCTAACCAATTGTAAATAGCCCATTCCCCATCTCTCTGGTTAAAAAAGCACAGGACATAATATTCGTGTTTTCGTGTCTCAAGCGAAATTATTAGTTACTTCTTAGATGTTTCCCTTAACATGTAAACGGGCTTAAATCCTTATATACCAATTTCATTTCATTTTTAGTACTGAGACTCATTATATTTTTATTTGCTTGCTCTTTTTGTTACGTACACGTTCAAACGCAAATAATTTAGTGTTTAAACCAATAAAAGGTGAGTTTGATTCAAAGGTTTTGCGCATCCTCAATGCACATATTTATAGTGCAAAATCGTCGCAGTGAACGACTTTCAACTTGAAAAGCGCCTAACTCTAATTGGCACCATGAGTGTTCGTGTCAATCAGGAGAATCTCGGGCGTATTCATCGATTCCCCCGCACGAAAATTGGAATGGTTTTAATCTAATCTAAAATTTCTTTGCTAATGGGGAGTCTACATTTCTATCAGTCTGTTCTAAACAGCGAAAGATTAGTCTTTAAACGCAGCTAAATAATTTCCGCTTAAGTGCAACACCAAATCAACACGCCGCTAGTTGTATGTTAGTGAATATTTTATAATAGTGGTGTCTACGATAGTGCGTGACAGTCTGTCACTCCATTAAGCAAGAAACAATAAAGTTCCGCAAAGAAACTTGTGAAAAACAAAAGTATATGCGAGTTGAAAAGAGTTTCGTAAAATAAATACCTGCTTTAGAATGTCTGTTTTTAAGGAGTGCATGACTCGATATCGAGACCAAGTGAGAACTCGTAGGAATGGAGATGCTTCGTGACAAAAGTCACGCATTGAGACCCTAATGCTGCTTTTTTCTGTTTTTAACCCCATTTGTCGAGAGCATATATATTAAATGTAATTCAGGCTAAGTTGAGTTGATGGCTACTGCTACCTGTTGTAGTCATCTTTTTATATGATAGCGTTAAGACAGAAATTTAGTAGCAAACATTTCTTCACATCTTTAGTGGCTATGGAGAGGATTTCAACTGAAGTTCCAATTCGTGGACGTTGAAACAGCTGACAAAGAAATTAATCAGGATGTTAATGAAGACTACTTACGAGGTTCGCTTTAAGCCGAAGTTCAGTTACTTTACTACAAGAACATGCACTGTGTATTCCGGCTGTATGTAGATCGTAGCAGAGGCACAGCCGCATGTATGATCACCCCGTGGGGTGTGCTTCCTAGTTATAGGTCACGATCACGACCGAACTGACTATCGACTATAGCATTTTCAACAGAGTTGATTACAATAATGGGGTCGCACATTTTCGAAATTTGGGGAAGAAAGAAAGTAGGCCGATTAAATGACGGAAAGTTCGCAGTTAGAAGGTCGTTACCAGCGCGTATTACCAAAAGTGACTAAGATGGGGTCGATAATTAGCAAACAGAATAGAGTATGATGGGGTAAGAGTTCACTCGACGCTCACCACAGGAAAAAATTAATTCTGTAGCCTCGTCGTCCTTGTCCACTGGACTCAAAGAGCCTCACTCCGGTAATAACCTTTTTCACATTTGTCTATTTTAGCTTGTTAGCGAATAAATTTATACCCTCATCATCTTGCCGCAATATCAGTAAGTAAATGATATTTCGGAACAAAAGGAATAACAAAAATACAGATAAAATGCATCATTTTACGCGACGGCACATTTACCGTCTAGACAGTAAGAACCATAGCTGGGAAACGTGATAAAGCGATTCATCGTTTTAAGATGACGAAACTACAACTAAAGGGCGCCTAAAAACTATGTAGTTTTTATAGTTTTGAGGCGCCCTTGAGATTCTTATCCTATTCAATTTCAAGCTTGACTTTTCCATTTCACTTATGTATTTTTGGCGGTTACGGCGTAAACCAACTGAGTCAACCGCTGTAACACGAAACCATTTCGGTTTGTAGGAAACCATTTGTCGTCAGGCTAAACCATTTGGGGTCACGCTAAACCATTTGGGGTCACGCTAAACCATTTGTCGTCACGCTAAACCATTTGGGGTCACGCTAAACCATTTCACTTTAAAGGTGAGTAGATTGATGCGATACTAAACCATTGCGGCTACGATTAACCATTTGCCGATAACCTAGGCCATTTTACACCACTCTGAACCGTTTTTGTCAAGTTACTGAACCAAAGGACAGTTAGCTGAACCGTTTGTCATTTCGACACTGAACCATTTCAGTTAACACTTGGCCACTCGTGTTTTTATTGAATTAGTTCAAGAAGGGTGGCTACACAGCTCCTCAATTGTATAAACCATTTTTTGTTTGAATATTTCATTTCACCAAATGCGACTTGTCCATTTGTATTTTAAATAATTCTTTTAGGATAAGATAAATTGTTCTCTAAAAGACAATTAGACTCTATCTGTTATTACAAACCAATTCTATTTTTGTATTTTTGGCGATGACAGCCGCCCATATGTGGGCTCTTCTTTCAAATTCAGTTGGAGAATTTCCGGCTTCAAGCTTGCACAGATTTATGGGCCAAGGAACTCCCTGTTTCATTTTCACAACGCGCCGTTGCAATTCTCCGTTCCATGACATAGCTTTCGAGTCTTTCTTAGTACTCTCTCTGTCTTAGTGACTTTAAAACATTTTCATGACAGACTGAGGAAGCAAGGTCGTAAAATAGTCAAACGTGCCTTCCATTTCCGCGACAGAGGCAAGAACACATGGTTGTATCAGATTTTTGAGTGTAAGGTAAATACTTTTATTTTAAGTTTTTTTTAGTTGAGATTTCCTCCTTCGAATGTTCTTCATCTTTCCGAACTTTCTCTGATTTTCGACAATGAAAGACGTTCCTGCAGTTAAGTGACGACGATTGCCAACTTTTACTTTATTCTGGCGTGTATTAATTGTATTGCCGCTTCGTGTTAGTTAAAGCTTATTAAGCTGAGATTGTTTGAACAAGTTACAGCTGTCGAATTCACAAAAATTCGCAAGCAATGCCTGGCATTTACCTTGGATAAAATAAGTAATTCGGGAGAGTTACAAAGGATATCCAAATTATCGAAACTCGTTTTTCGCCGTGGCCAATATAATTTCAGAACATCGATCTGTAAAAAAATTCTCTAATAAACAGAGATGGTCAATTTTATTTCATATACTTTCGTAACCTTTAGTTAAATATACCAGTACCGAAAACGTCTTCACATAAGCTTTACGGATGTTTTTCTAATGATAAAACGAATTCAAGGCTAAAACTGGACCGCTTCTTTTGGCAATATGGCGTCAACATCAACGTCAGGCGCTTTCTTTTAATTATAGGAAAACTATTTGAGATATTTTTATCGTAACACACAACATCGGCCTTAAGTACATCTCTTAAACTACTCTTCTAAGTTTTATCTGATACCTTCATATTACTAAGAGGAGAAAACATGAAAGTAAAATGTTTGCATATCTTTTCTTCGATTATGACATCTTGTATTATAACCCAAAGGAACCATATTTTTTGAAAACACATAGTTAGTATTAGCTTATCTGTCGTTAAATTGTTCTCAGAGATACAAAGACTATCGACAACAGCCTGCGCAACTAGTGTATTGAGCCACTTATTTGTTTAGATCCAATAACTTATCTGACGACTTCTCTCCAAAGATAATCGTGACTTAATGATTCTGCTTTAAAAGTCTGAAGAACTCGAGGAAAACCTAACTCAGCAAAGTGCTTCTTTAATTGTCTGCTTCACTGCTTGTCTCACTTCACTAATCTTCCAGTTGTAAAGAAACGGGTTTAACGTCGAGTTAAAGTAAAGTAAATACTTTCCGTGTGACGAATAAGAGTAATGAATATTTTTAGTATGAGCGGTCACAATTGTCATTGTGTATATTGGTGCTTAACAAAAAACTAATGCTAACTGCACCCACAGTGCACTGTATACTACCTTTCTGAATCGCGCCATGTTCAGTGCATTTGCATCTCCCACTTGTGCTTGATAATATCTGAGAGTGCGAAAAATCTTTGTTTACGATGCGAGTGATATTACCAGGCAAAATGATATAACAAGGCGGGCATACAAAAAGATTATACGGCGATAAAAAAATTCCACATAAAGAGGCTTGAATCATTATCAACTACGGAAAGCTAAAAATGCAAAAGCTCAAGCTGACGATGTCAATTGTACTGGGAGAAAAATTGAATTCGTGACAATCACCGAATGTACTACGTAGACAACACTACTATTCAAAATTAGTGTGCGGCCACACATACAAACTTGTTTTAAAATATTTGAAATTAACTGCGTATCTAATTGCGCTTCGTAGCTTTTTTTCTCTCCCTTTCGTATCCGACTAGAACTAAAAACAAAATCAAGTTATCACGCCAGCGAAAAATTTCCCCTTTTACTTTCAAATATTGTCCTTCTCCTTTCGCCAGCAGACCCTTGATACAATTTATTTGCATCTAATGTCTTGTTCACAATACGACGAAAAAATACTTCCGTATCAAGTGAGCTTTGATGTAAAAAAAAAATTATTCAATTTTTGCTCTTACGATTCTCTTGAACAATTAACAATTCTCCTTTGATGATGACAATTGGTTTCCAATAATGAAGTAAACAAGATAATTTATTAATCGAGATGGAAAATGAAGGGATGGGTCGTCAAAGCTTATCAACAGTTGATGAAAAGTTTACAATTATTTTAGGAGAGGCTTCGTCTTTACCAACTCTGACACATATTTCAAACTCTCTAACATTGCCTCGTGCTTAATATCGCACACTGAGGAATGAATAAGTTGTTAAGAAGACACCTGCTTGCTACGACAGATTCGGACTTGTATTGGGCCTCGTTTACGTGCCGGATTATGTTTCTTTCGACGTTCTACATATATGTAAATACCCGTCTCCTTGTAGCTATTTTTTTTAGTAGAATAAGTTTAATTTAAATTCAAATTAGTACTAAAAGTTAATTCCCTTAGCAAACACAAAGACATCGGGTATATTTTTGTTTGACGATATAACGAGGAAAATCTCTTTTGTCAGTTTTTGAGAGACAGAATAAGCAGCTTATTTAGATGTAATATCATTATTTTGGATGATGATTAATTGGAGAAATAATCCCTGTATGGTGGTAGATTATAAATTTCAAAAAGCTTGGTCGAATTCATTCTTCTTTCTTTCATGATTGCAACGAGAAACATATTTCGTTACAACAGCAATTGTACAACGATTATTACTGAAACCCTATTTCCTATATGAATTTTCTAAAAACTTCCTCATTAATCTTTACTCGTTTGAAATACGTTAGAAGATCGTCTGTTGTGTCAAAAAAGCCTTTTTTGTGTCTAACTTTTCTTGTAGGTCACGTGTGAAATAGGAATAAGAGGCACATATTCAAAGACATCTCTAAGATTACTTTTTCATGTTGCAACAAACGATCCCGCTTTACTTAGCCTGCCATAAGGCACTCATTATTAAGGTTTCAATACGAGTTACTTCGCCCGTAAATAAGTTTGAGGCCTTAACCAACACGACTCGTGGGCGAAGGAACGCCATCAGGCAGTGCTAATAATGGGAACCTGGAACCATCGAAGGCCGATGTTTATGCGACCTAGTTTCAGTGATAGGGTGTCAATCAAATGTCCATATCGTTTGTGTAAGGTTGAGCCCTAAATCATTATCAGCCTCAGCAAGCTGAAAATAAAGAAGGTTTAAGCTAAGGGTGTCAAATCCATGACAAACAGTCCAGCAATTTGAATGCATATAGCGGTTCAAAATTAATGTAAGGCCACAGCTGCAAACTTAATTTAGGATATTTGAATTTAATTGGGTAATTAATAACATTTTGTGGCTCTTTTATCTCCGTTTCGTCTCCGACAAAACAAGAAACGTGAATATGAAAACAATCTTCAGTCATGAACGCTTCTTGAGCAGTAGCGAAAATAAGGCCCCAAAAAAATTTAAGCCTATACGGGATTTGAACCAGTGACCTTTGCGATATCGATGCAGTGCTCTACCAACTGAGCTAACAAGCCAACTGGGAACTGGTCATTATGTGAGTTCTATATAAGCCCCTGAACTGATGAATAAATGACTGTGAATATTTAAAAAACATTTATGCGAACTGCGAATAAAGACCAGCTCCCGGGTCAAGATGCGTCAATCCCTCCTTTAACAAGACTTCTTCCCCATGGATTTTCTTTCTGTTCCTCTTTGATAATCCAGCACAGCGAAGAAGGCATGAAAATTAACTAAACAAGAACATGTGTGTCGCAAGCAGCTGTTGATTTCCGTAAATAACATTTCAGTTTAATTTAAAATTAGCACCGAGTGTGAATTTCATTAGCAAACACAAAGAAACGGGCTATATTTTTTGTTTCACAATACGATATGGGACTCCTAAGTCTTAAAAAATCTATTTTATCACTTCTTTAATGGTTGAAATAAACATGTTTTTTAGCGCGATGATAAGATGGTATGATATTGAAGCAAATTCTAAGCTCATACAAAAGCTTTGAAAACGACTCAATAAAAGACATTTGAGGAACTTAAGGGCAGCAGTTAATCACTCTGAAATGGAGGAAATAAAATCCGTACAACTCAGAGACAACCTAAAGATACACCAGCAACAAACTGGGCATATGGTGACCTCTATACAAATGATGCGAAACTTGTTTTTCGCCGTTGCCAATATAATTTCAGATCATCGATCGTTCTGTAAAAAAATTCTGTAACAAACAGGGATGCTCAATTTTATTTCGCATACTTTCATAACCTTCAGTTAAATACAAAAGAACGGAAATCTTCTTCACATAAGCTTTAGGGATATTTTTTTGATGACAAAACAAATTCAAGACTAGAACTGGACCGTCTCTTTTGGCAATATGGCGCCAACATCAACGTCAAGCGCTTTCTTTTAATTATAGGAAAACTAGTTAAAATAGTTTTATCGTAACACACAACATCGGCCTCAAACACATCTCTTAAACTACTCTTTGAAGTCTTATCTGATGTCTTCATATTACTAAGAGGAGAAAACATGAAATTGAAATGTTTACATATATTTTCCCGATTATGACATCTTGTATATAAGCATAGGGTTCTCAGAGATATAAAGACTATAAACAACAGCCTGCGCAGCTATTCTATTGAGCCACTTATTTGTCTTTATCCAATAACTTATCTAACGACTGCTCTCCAAATATAATCGTGCCTTAATAAGTCTGCTCTAAAAGTCTGAAGAACAATTCAAGAACGACCTATTTCAGCAAAGAGCTTCTTTCAGTGTCCGCTTCACTGCTTGTCTCACTTCACTAATCTTCCAGCAATAAAGAAAAGGGTTTAACGTCGAGTTATAGCAAAGTAAAATAATTGCTACTTTCCGTGCGACGACTAAGAGTAATGAATATTTTTTAGTAAGAGCGATCACAATTCCCACTGTAAATATTGGTACATAACAAACCACTAATGCTAACTGCACCCATAGTGCACTGTATACTGCCTTTCTGAATCGCGCCATGTTCAGTGCATTTGTTCGGCTCGGCTGTTGTTGATCTCGTACTTGTGCTTGATGATATCTGAGAGTGCAAAAAATCTTTGTGTACGATGCGAATGATATTACCAGGCAAAATGATGTAGCTAGCCTTATGTACCAAAAGATTACACGGGGAAAAAAATTCCACATACAGAAGCGACAAGGTTAAAAACCCAAAAGGTAATTACAATAATATACGTGCGCTTCAAAGTTACAATTTGCTTGTATCTCAGTCCCAACATCAGGGCGAGAAGTCTGTCCACGCTTATGGCCGTCATCGTCATCAAAGACACTAAAAACAATACACGGCCTGTGATGTGGGCTGCGTCATATGCGTAGCGACAAAGGTTCCAGTGTTCTTGAACCACGGACATCCAACATAGAGCAATGAGAGGCTGAGTAACAAGACCAACCAACAAATCAGTGGTTGCCAGACAACGATACAGGACTTTGGACGGCGGATGCAGGAAAGATGCCTTGTGAAGGGCCACAAGGATGAGAGAATTTCCTGCAAATGCTGCCATGGAGAGGAGAATGTCAACCGCTAAGAAGCAAATTGGTAGTTGTTGATACCCACCCATCAAAGAGGGAGAGCATAGCAGTTCTTGAAATGATTTCGTGTGACTTCTACCGCTACTGAAATTTGTTGTCGACATAATTCTGTCTTTGGCGTTTTCCTATTCTTGTGGGTTTCTGTTCTTGCAACGAAAAATGGCAGCAATGACTACTGAAGCCTAACTTCCTAAGTAACAATCGCATAAAGACTTACTCATCAAAATGCATAAGGAAATTTTCTATTGGGTCAAAAAAATTTTATTTTTTCCCAGGAATCTTTGGGTGCCTCAATTATGAAATAGCAATTAAAGGCACACATAGAAACATCTGTTATTTCGGTGTCTTTATATACAGTGCGGCAAAGAGCCGCTCTTTACCAGAATCGAATCCCATTATAATAGGATGCTAATCAAGGGTCCATATCTCTCGTGCGAAGTTAAGGCTTGAATTATCAGCTACGGAGAGCTAAAAATGCAAAAGCTCAAGCTGGCGATGTCAATTATTCTATGAGAAAAATTGAATTCGTGACAATAACCGAATGTACTACGTAGACTACACAACTATTCAAAATTAATGTATGCGGCCACACATACAAACTTGTTTCAAAATATTTGAAATTAACTGTGTATCTAATTGCGCTTTGAAGCCTTTTTTCTCTCCGTTTCGTATCCTACTAGAACTAAAAACAAAATAGTAACAAAATCAAGTTGTCACACCAGCAAACCATTTTCTGCAACTGTAAAAGGAAAGTTATTCAATTTTTGTTCCAGCGATTCTCTTAAACAGTTGATGACTCTCCTTTAGTGATGACAATTAGTTACAAGATAATTTATTAATCGAAATGGAAAATGAAGGGATGGGCGCTCAAGGTTTATCAGCAGTCGATAAAAAAATTACAATTGCTCTAGGAGAGGCTTCGTCTTTACCAACCCTGACCTAAATTTCAAACTCACTAAAACTGCCACGTGCTTTTTATCGCACACTGAGGAACGAATAAGTTGTTAAGAAGACACCTGCTTGTCAAGACAGATTCGGACTTGTATTAGACCTCGTTTACATGACTGCGTTTCTTTCGGCTCTATAAATATATGTAAATACCTGTTTTTGAAAACCTTTCAAATCTGAAAATACATATGAAACAAATATATATTTTCTTTGCTCATCACAAAGAGACACTTTGTGATGAGAAAAGAAAATATATACACAGACTATTTAATATATTTTTTCAAATAGCAACGTTTTCGAAAATGGATTTATATATATTTAGATATTAACTTTAGATCCATTGTTTTATTTTCGGACGGGAAAATTGCTGATAGACAAACAAACAACTCATTCAATTCTTTAATACAGAGCAGGAGTTTTATCCTGGAAATTTTAATTCCTCCGAATAACGACTGCAGCCGATCGAACCACTAGCGCGTTTGGGTGGACTGCGACAAGTTTCTAATCTGAATCAGTTAATTTAAATTTAAGTACAAATTAGCACTAAAAGTTAATTTCTTTGACAAACAAATAGATTAATAATACCTTTTTTAAATAATAAAATTTAACAGTATATTAAGATAAGATGTCATTTAAGGGCCGATTATTAAATTGAAATATTCTCCCTTTACTGAGGACAATACTAAGCAATTACGGGGAAAAGTTAGCCTATATGACCCTATGATATAATATCCTTTCTTCCTACGTTTGGTTAGTGAGATAATAAAGGTGTTTTTGTATAAAGAAAGCTCTCGTGTAAACGGCAGGTAACTTTGTGATGCTTTAAGGCAATTTTCAAAATTCTGCTTTAATTGCAACAGTTACATCATAATATTGAAGTGAAGAAAACAATTTATAAGTGGTGGTCCAAAATCAATGGACGTATGCCAAGGAATTATCAAAATTCGCCGCACAGATCTTCAACTCTACCTTCATCAGCAACATTTGCTTCAGAACTCTCTAACTAGCGTTTACTCTTTGAAAAGACTATTGACAAAAGCTCGACGTACAACGATTCTACTGAACTTCTTATTTCTTCCGCTTAATCAATAATATTTTTGACGAGCGCTCCCTAATAATAATAGTGACTTAATGAAAGTCTTACAAGACCAAACCGAGGAGGAGGTAACGCTACGGACAGCAAAGTGCTTCTCTGATTGTCTGTTTTACTGCTTTTCTTACTTCACTAATTTTCCAGCAGTAAAGAACGGATATAACTTCAAGTTAGAGTAAAGTAAGACAACTGATACTCTCCATATAACGACTAAGTATGACTGGTATGTCTTACTATAGATTGGTGCGCAACAAGCAACTAACGTAAACAGTGATAAATGGGTAACACAGTGGTCAAATGATTACGCATGCGCTTTTAGATGGATGATCTGCTATTATAAACATTGAGAATCTAAGTGATGCGTAGTTTTTTGCTGTTTCTTGGGAAAGTTCAAAGTTTCTAAGGCCTAGACTTATACACATTGTTGTTTTAGACTTGACCCATGTTGTGCTAGTTTATACTCTCGTACTTTTTTTCACACTTTGCTTAGCGGTGTAAATGAAGTCGCAAGCTTGGCCATGCTGGCGAGGGTAAAAGTAAGCTTCTGTAATTTGCCTTCATCGCCGGAACAAGGCGTCTGCGTTAAAAATAAGTTGAGATATCTCAATATAAAATAAGACCAAGCTTTAAGCTCTCTCGGAAATCCCTCTTTCAACTATATTACGCATTCAATTTGAAATAGTTAGGAATCTAAACTTTCCTTCTTCACTTCACGTAATACACGCGTTTGAAAATCCCTTGTATTCTTTTCAAAACACGTGCATGCGCAGTGTTTGACCGCTGTGTTTAAATTGGCTGCTATTAGCTGTTTACCTCAATCAATAAAATTTACTTCAAGTACAAATCAGCACTAAAGTCATATCCCATGGCAAACGTGAAGACATCGGCTATATTACTGTTTTCAATACATTAAAGGAACTCGACTTCGACTTTTTAAGTAAAGAAATAAGCAGTATATTTAGATATACTGTTATTTTTTAGGCCCGATAATCAATTGGAAATATTCTCGCTGTATTTTAGTCAATTCTGAATTCAATAAAACTTTATGAAACGACTTGAAAGAAATATAGGGGAAAGTTTAGGACAGTTAATCGCTCGGAAAATAGTAAACATAGAATCAAATCACTTGGAGACAACTGAAAAATAACCAGGAACAAGTTGATTATAAAACGACCCATTCTAACTAATATTTTTAAAATTCGATGGTTTTTTTTTCATTCAATATTCCTTTTTCCCCGTTAGCATATAATTTCAAACGGTGAACCTGAAAGAGAATTTTGTACTAACCGTTCTTGCTTCAATTTTGTTCCTTACACTTTCTTATAATAACAAACGTGAGAGTATGATCATGCGCGCGCATATCTTTTCTTAGATTATGAATTGATCTAATCATGATAATGTGAGGTAGTATTAAAAATAATTTTACAAATTTATCGTTAGCTTTTCCATTGCCTTACCTTTAGTTGTTAAGATGTGAAAAAAATACGAACTGAAAGTACCAGTACGATCGGGTAAAACTCGAGATGGTCTAACTCCATGGACAGCAAAGTGCTTGTCTGATTGTCTGCTTCATTGCTTGTCTTACTTCACTTATCCTCCAGCAGTAAGAAACGGGTTTAACGTCGAGTTAAAGTAAACCAAGACATCGGCTATTCGCCATAGGATGACCAAGTAAGATGAATGTGTTTTGTTACTATGTGCAATCGCGGTCACCACGATAAAGAATGGTGCAAAACAAAAAACTAATGCTAACTGCACCCACAGTGCACTATACACTGCTTTTCTGTATTGAGCTATGTTCAGTACATTTAGTTGGCTCGGCTGTTGTTGAACGGGATCTTCTGCCTGAACCTGATGATATCTGAGAGTGCGAAAAATCTTTGTGTATGATGCAAGTGAAATAACCAGGCAAAGTAGTATAGTTATGAGACGGTGCAAAAGAATTATACGGTCATCAAGTAAAGCGCATAAAGAAGAGACAAGAGATACAATCCAGATGGTAGCTACAATGATATATGTGCGCTTCAAAGTTACAATTTGTTTGTACCTCAGCCCCAACAATAGGGCGAGAAGTCTGTCCACGCTTATAGCCGTCATCGTCAGCAAAGACACTAAAAACAATGCAGACCCCATGATGTAGGCTGCGTCAAATGCGTATCGACAAAGGCTCCAGTGTTCCTGAACTAAGGACACTCAATAAGTAGCATAGAGAGGCTGGGCAACAAGACCAACCAACAGGTTAGTTGTTGCCAGAGAACAATACAAGAGTTTGGACGGTCGGTAGAGGGAAGATTCCTTGTGAAGGGCAACAGCGATGAGAGAATTCGTAACGAATGCTGTGATGGAGAGGAGAATGTGCACTGCTGAGAAAAAAGTAATGGTTGATGCCGGCAACTCATCAGCCAGAAAGACTGAAAAGCCACTTTCCAAACCTGGTGTTCATTTGTGTTACACCTCCTATATAATTAGTTGTCGCCATGCAGTTCAACATACGGTCGTTTCCTTTTCCCCGCTAGTTACCTGTATTTGCAACGACAGATGTTTCCTATCAACGGCACCTGGCCGGTCACGATCACTCAGACCCTTATTTCTTAAGGCCCGGCCACGCGCACACAATATTTCTACGCAGCATCTCGCAACATTATTATTATTAACCAGACATCTTGACCGAACAAGCTTGTTCAAGAAATGATTTATGATATAGGAAACATTTCGCTTTAAGATTGAGGCCCACATTCCTCGAAAATTAAATCATTTACAATTCCAATACTCAATTCTGTCACAAGAGAAGCCAATATCCTCCCACAGTTGCATTAAATATAACTCTTTGTCGATTTCTTTGTAACGAGTAATTCTCTCACTAATATGTTATTCCGTCGATGAACTCTAATAGTTCCTTTTATAGATACAAAAGTTTTATGTTACAGGACCATGAAGGATAAAAACATTGCCTCTCGCGGGAAAATTTTCCTGCAAATTATCTTCCGTAATAAGTGAGGCAGAATGTTTTTCCAGTTTCTCATTTTTGCATTAAAGATCCGACAAACGTTCAGTATCCAGAAGCATCATGAAGCAATCAAGTATAAATAGGAGTGAAATCCGAGAAGGATCTAGCTCCACGGACAGCAAAGAGCTTCTCTTATTGTCTGCTTCACTGCTTGTCTCACTTCTCTAATCTTTCAGCAGTAAAGTAACGGATTTAATGTAGAGTTAACTTAAACTAAGCCTATCGTTAACCGCCAGAAGACGACTAAGTGCAATGAATATGTGTTACTTTGGCTGATCAAAGTTTCTATTATAAAATATGTTAAATAACAAACAACTAATGCAAACTGCACCCACAGTGCACTGTACACCGCTCTTCTGTATTTCACCATATTTAATGCATTTGGTTGGCTCGGCTGTTGTTGGACATGATGTTGTACTTCAGCCTGATAATGACTGAGAGTACGAAAAATCTTTGTGTACGATATGATTGAGATTAGCAGAAATAGTGAAATGCTTATACGGCCAAGCCATAGGGGCTATAAGGTAATTTAAAATACAGCACAAACCAGTTAAACTTGATAAAACCCAAAAGGCAGCTAGCATGATATATATGCGTTCCAAAGTTACAGTTTGTCTGTATCTCAGTCCCAACAATAGGGCTAGAAGCCTGTCCACGCTTATGGCCGTCATCGTCAATAAAGAAACTCCGCAAAATGTATAGCTTGTTGGGAAGATGGCGTTGCTTGCGTATCGACAAAGACTCCAGTTATCGTTAGCCAAGGACATAAAATAAGTAGCCATCATAGGCTGGCTAAAAATACCAACCAATAGGTCAGTTGTTGCCAGGCAACGACACAAGGGTTTGGACGGCGGGTGAGGGGAAGATTCCTTTTGAAGGGCAACAAGGATAAGAGAATTCCCAAGAGTTGCTGTGATGGAGAGGAGAATGTAAACTGCAGCTGAGAAATAGATTGACTGTGGTTGTAATCCATCTGCCAAAGAAGGGAAGCACCGAAGATCTTTAACGCGTTTGTCTGTGCTTCATCTTTGGCTAGATTTGTTTCCGCCATCATTCTCTAGTCGTTTTGGTCTTTCCTTCAGGTTACGTGTGATTGCAGCATAAAATGTTCCGTCTAGAGAGCAACTGCCCAGCCTAGAAATCACTTAAACTGCGTTGATCACTGAAACTGAATAATCATATGAATAATTATATGAATAATTATATGAATAATTATATGAATAATTATATGAATAATTATATGAATAATTATATGAATAATTATATGAATAATTATATGAATCATCATATGAAAACTTTTTCAATCACGTTTACACGTTTGAGACGCTCGGTAATATTGTCATTTGTGTCCAAAAAAAATGGTGAACCATTTTTTAAAGCCTTACTTTTGATGAGTAGGTCTGATTTTCTTCTGATCATTTTGCAAAGTTTGTCTTTCACAAACGATTGATCCTTAAAAGAGAACTTTACGATAAACAGCGATAATCAGCTTTGTTTTTTTCGTAAAGTAAAACGTTTAATCAATGTCATGCACCACAAATTGTTGTTTGGTTAGAAATTCTCGATTCATATTTCCCACGTCAGGATGTTTGATAAAAACGAAATCTCGAGTCAATATTTAGTTCTACCTTGGTGACATGTTTCTCAGTTTGATCGCCATCAGGAGATGCCTGTATAATTCTCCTTTGCTATTTCTGCAGCTTTCTTTGTGAAATGGTTACGATAATCTGGTGTTGGGTAATGATAAACACCCTCAAAATAATAACAATCCTTTCTCGTCGCCTGTGATCTAGATGATCTCTTTATTTGCACAAAAAAGCTTAGCCTTTAATCCTTTCCGGGTTTTCATCGTTCAAACAATGTTATCAATGAGGTTCTTAGAAGTTAGTGAGTCCATCGGCACCATTTCGACTATATCTTCGAATAAATGCTATAAATATAAGTCTTCTCCACTTCTACGAATAATTTTGCCAGCAAATAGAAAAATGGAAATTTTTACTAGCTTCAGGAAAGACTACAAGAGACTACAGAATCTCGAAAGTTAATATATTTCACTGGGATTTTATCTATTAACACTTGGGCCCAGTTCTTTAAACAAAGTTTAGTCGTTGTTTGAGAAAACTGCGTTCTAAGCCATCTTCAATTTAGTTGAACCTTTTATCTTGGTATAAATTTTTGTGAATAGTATCCAGAGGGTCGAGATTTAATAAAGGAAGGACATTTATTATATATGATCCACTCTCTTATAGAGAACACCTGCTTTTCACTGCTTGCAAAAACCACGGTTTGAGTTAGACCTTGTATAAATAGCCGGCCTTAAATTTTTGATGAAACATACCATTTATTTTGTTGCAACACTTTCATTATTGACAGTAAGTTTCCTTCTCACTTATCAGTTAGTTTCATATCAATATAACCCATTAAGTAAACTATTAATCAAAACAAAAATCTATGAGTGACAACAATAATCAAATTCATTTAAAGCGTGGATTTCAACAAAGTATTACTGACAGTTGAAAAAAAAAGGACATTTACGATTTTTTCCCTGGAAATTACTGGCCATTATATTAAAGAATCGAGGCCATAGTTGGTTTTGTGACCACCACCTAAATCAGATGTCCGTTGTCACTCAAGAATTTTCCTAGCATTTGTAATCATAAAAATTATATTAATTCCTGGATTGTGATTGGTTTAAAAAACTCCTGTTTTCCACTAATTCACTTGCCAAATTGTTATCGGACAGTTCAATAAGCCAATCACATTCAAAGCTGTAGTTTAAATTAACCGATCGTATTGAAATTTGTAGTTTAAATCATCCAATCACATTCAAAGTTGTGGCTTAAATCAACCAATTGTGAGTCTTTTAATGCAAATTTTCCATCTCTTTCATAACTTGGTTATTCTTCTTTCCAGGAAATTATGATTTTATGATTAATTGGTGATTAATAATAAATTTTGAGAAACAAACGACAATCTTTTAGAGAATTATCTTAAGACATTGTAATTTTTTGATTAATTGGTCGTCATTAGTAATTTGATGATAAATTTTAAGTAACAAGTATCACTAAGATAGTAAAACGAGTAAGTAAAATCAAACTAGCTTCCCGTTTTTTGCCCTACTTTGCGTGGACGGCATTTTTTATGTCGATCAAATCATAGGTTGCTGTATTCAAAATAACTGCTGCCGCATGAAACTTACTTGCCCCAAGTATTGCCGGTAGTGATACAACTCTCTGTCCTTTAGCTGTGCGTACACTTGGAAATAAAGTTTATCTACAGAAGCCGCGAATGAAGTCATTGGTTGTTAATAAGATAAGGAATTTTTTCGTATCAAGCCAGCTGTAGTCAAATACCTCCCTCAATTAAGATGAATACCATTCTTAAATTCTTACGATATCGTTAACGTGTAGATTCCATGACTTTTGCTTTATCATGCGCAAAATGAGCCATGTTGATCTATGGTGAGAATATTTAACAAAGCTTTGTACAGCGACTTCATTAAGTTTCTAACTCCTATTCAATGATGTATCCAGCAGGTGGCGTTATCTAATAGCATCGTCACGTTACATACTAACTTGAAACAACTAAGTAAGAGTATGATGGAAGATCTAACCCCCTGGACAGCAAAGCGCTTGTCTGATTGTCTGCTTAACTGCTCTTCTTACTTCACTAATCTTCCAGCAGTAAAGAAACGGATTTAAAGTCGAGTTAAAATAAACCAGGGTACTCGCTATTCCTAGAGCGACGACTAAATGTGATGAATTTCCTTTTATATGAGCCATCACAATTCCCACTAAAATCACAGGCACATAACAAGCAAGCAACACTAACTGCACCCACAGTGCACTGTACACTGCCTTTCTGTATCGCGCCATGTTCAATGCATTTGGTTGGCTCGGCTGCTGTTGAACATGACTTTGTACCTGAGCGTGATGACGGCGAAGAGCACAGAAAATCTTAGCATATGAAGCAATCGAGATTAATAGGCAACATAAGATGACAATTCGACCAAACCAAGGCGCTATACGAGAATCTAACACGTTGCATAGAGTAGCGACAAAGGTTACAATCCAAAGAGTAACAACAATGATATATGTGCGCTTCAAAGTTACAATTTGTTTGTATCTCAGCCCCAACAATAGGGCGAGAAGTCTGTCCACGCTCATGGCTGCCACTGTCAACAAAGACATAATAGATAATCCATACCCTGAAATGGAGGCTGCTACCCATGCAAATCGACAAAGTCTCCACTCTTCGAAAACAACCGACATCCAAAGAGTAGCAGTGAGAGGCTGGCTTACAAGACCAACTAACAGATCACTTGTTGCCAGACAACGGTACAAGAGTTTGGACGGCGGATGGAGGGAAGACACCTTGTGAAGTGCAACGAAGATCAGAGAATTCCCAAGAAATGCTGTCAGGGAAAAGAAAATGATGATTGCTGACAGACGCAATGAGTATTGTTCAAATTCGCCAGCCAAAGATGAGGAACATACAAGTTCTTCAAATGTGTACACTTGCGTTCCATCTCCCATTGAATTTGTTGCCGCACTGAGAGCACCTGCGCAGCGTTGATCACTTAAACTTTACTTTTTTTCAAAATAATCATATGAAAACTTTTTCAGTCGCGTTTAGTCGTTTGAAATGTTTGGAAATACAGTCATTTGTGTCCAAAAAATGATGAACCATTTTTCTTAAAGCCTCACTTTTGTCTCAGCTATGATTTATCAAAACGCGATAAGAACAAAACATCCACGAATGTTAATATTTTATGGCGCGATGGACAATCCTTCGTTACTCAGAAGAGCAAGAGCTGTCGATTTCTTCACAAGAGTCACATTAAATATAACTCTTTGTAAACTTCTTTGTAACGGGTAATTCTGTCACGTTATTCCATCGATAAACTCTAGAAGTTCCCTCCAAAGATGAAATAGTTTTTTTTACAGCGACTTTTCCTTCAATTTATCTTTGTTAAATAGGAGAGGCAGGATGTTTGTCCCCTAATAGTGTTAAGCGTCACAACTACACCACATGTATATTCAACTTGTTAGGTTCAATCTTTGAATGACTTTGCGCTAAGAGGTAAAATTAAAATAAAATATTGTGCTTTTTTTTTCATCCCACAGTTTAAGGCAAAAACCAGCCTTACTAAGGAAAAGTGACGTTGATAGCCGCATAAATGAGTAAGTGTTGTTTAAATTATGATCAGCTTCTGGAAACCAAATTTGAATGGGAAGGCGAAACGTCAATCAGTTGGAGACAACTTGAATGCTGACTGTGGACTTCTAACATAAAATCAGGGATAAAAATGATTTAGTTTCTCGACACCACTGTCGTTCACTGAGTTCAAAAGCTAATGACATCAAGAGGACTCTGTAAGAACCGTTTGCAGTCAATTTCATTTCACATATGCACTGCTGAGAAAAAAGTAAATCTTTGATGTAATCCACCTCCAAAAGATGAGGGGCATAATATTTCGTTTAAACAACACACGCCGAGCGACGATGACTGAAACTTCCTTCCATAAACACATAAAGACTTCCTCATCAGCGTTTGCTCATTCAAAGTGCGTAAGCAAATTGTCTGTTGTGCTAAAGAGTTGGTTCTTTTTTCCGGAACCTGTGACGAACATCTTGTATGAAATAGCAGTAAGAGGCAAATAGAGAGACATCTGTGATACCATTTTTTCACAAGGCCAAAAAGAATCCTTTTTCAGCTGATCGACCGTTGGAACCTGTGGGGTGGCTCACGGATAAAATAGCAATATACAAAACGACTTAATCTAGTAGAGTATCTCTGTCTAATCCGAAGAACTAGTGATAATTCTATCACTTCAAAAGACTTAAACCCCTTAACTCCCAAGATCCGATTGTTAATTCTCCTCTCTCGCTGCTATACATTTCCTTTTAACGAGCTGTTCAATCATTTGATTTATGCATACGGTATTTCATTTTCGTCAAACGCTTAAACGTTAATTCATTTGATCAAATTTCTTTCAAACAAAGGACACTAATCAAGAAGAAAACGGCTTTGAATGGAACATGAACTCGATAGACTGGAAAAACGTAAAATAATAAAAAAATGTAAAAATAATAAAAATAAAGTATAACTAATCAGATCGTATGAAAGTGAGAGTCATGTGAAGCGCTCGAGAAGTATTTTAGTAATGTTAAGGTATGTGTATACGAAGTATGCTGAGTTTTTGGGAGATTTCTACTCCAAACGCAGTCTATTAAGTATATTTTGGTTGCTTTTGGCCTCGCACCAGCTGCAGCATTGTAATCAACAACGTATGAATAACTGGGTTTAGTTTCTAAGGAAATTGTGGTGCCGCGTCGATGAGGGGTACAACGAGATTATTTGGTTTTATAATCCAACTGCACAAGGTAGAGTTCAAATAATGCGTATATATGTATATACCACATGTGTACAGTTGGTTATTTTGTTCTGTAAAAAAACCTGTTTAACCGGTCGGCTACGCACTCTGCGCTTCTCTATCCACTTTGCTTTTCCCGCCTTATGAGAAATGAGCAGAAAGACATGGCGGAATAAAAAGCAGTTGGATCATAAATAACCTACTAGACTATTCATTGGTTTGTAGTATTGCCTAGTACTTTCACTCCTTGTTTGAATTTGACGAGCCTGTGGGGAAAGTCAAAATACGGCATAACTCATAAAAATACTCAGATTTGCCACCGCCAGATAAAGAAAATCCGAAAAAATCCGAAAAAATCACCACGAATCTTATTTCGCAAGATGATCATCTCGCAGCTGGAGTTTGGGCTGCCTGTGGTGTGAGTTCAGACATGGTGAAGTAACGCGATATTTTCCTCCGTTTGAAGGTCATGTTCTTTTTCTGTTACAGAAATGAAAACATTAGGTACACAAAGTGTCCCATCTCAACCCGCCCATGCTACACGTACCTATGTTCTTATAGATGATGTCATGGATCAGGGGGCTGTGCACAAAGAATAACATTAACCAGAAATCTTGGGCTCATTTGATAAGTGTGGTGGTTTGTGGTCTTCGCGAGAGCCTCGTTGATTAAGGTCGAGATTTATCGGGACATGAAAGTTTCGCATTTCATTTTTTGTATTATTTTTAAGTCAAACGTGTTTTTACGGCTCCTTTACGCGCAACAAACACGCCTAACAACTCACGTTCTATCAAGTACCATAAAAACAACGTCCAAAGTCCATTAGAACATACCCAATCATTGCACTGCGTAAACATTAGGCGATTTTTCATGTGCTTGAATTGTATTCCATCAACCAAATTCGCATCTACGCGCGCCCGTGTATTATTCACTATTTATGACTCACTTCCTCGGGAAAGTTCACAATGTGTCATCCACTTTTGGTTTTCTTGAGAATGTCATGCAATGGTAAAAACATCATTATGGTCGTGAAACAAAAAGTGAGTCATTTGCATCCTTTTGGTGGCAGCGAGAAGTTTTTAACGCTCGCCATCCCCAGCTCGAAGCGTTGCTTCTAGGTTATCGCGAGCTAAATTTCAGAGGAATAAAATCAAATATTCCTACGTCGTGAGACCACTAGGAAAAGAGTACCCTCTCGACACCGTTCGTGTTATAAGTCACCTTCTGAAGAACTCAGACTCTTCGGTCTTGCAAAATTTTACAAATTTAACAGGTTCTTAAGGACGAATTCAACGCTCCATCGCTGACGAAACGTCGTTTTAAGGTAAGCTCTGAAATAATTAATTAGACCAGGTGGATTTTTGTCTCACCCACGCAGTGTTCCATCAATAACATTGCCAGTTTGTATTAACAAAGAAAAACTTATTACATTATAAAATATAGACAATCCGGCATGAGGCGTGGGGTCTTGGTTTCATATAGGTCTTTCAGCAAAGTGAGACGGCAACAATACACTAGACCATATGATCGCAGACAAGGGCAAGTTATGAAAATGTTATCGATCTAAAGTGCTGTGTCCCTGCTTAGTCTATTTTTTTAGAAGAATATTTAGTGAGAACCGAGAAAACTGAGTGTTACGAGATAATCTGAAGCGTTTTTCCTTTTTATTTTGATTATAAACTACCGTCTACGTGTTACATCCTGTTCGCATTATAGAAATTGAAAGAGGAAGCAGTTGTCACAAACACACGTTTCGAGGGGAAGATGTAAAACGCTTCTTGCTTATTAAATGATACAAAACTTGGCAGGTATTTTCAGTCAGAGAAAAATTTAAGGCGACAAATCAAAATACGAATTCTTTAACACATCATTTGACTTCTTTTGAAAAAATGTAGGTTATATTAAGAACACTGCGTTACTGAATATTTATCAGCACACCTGTAGAAAATGAAAATAAGCTGAAATCAAGCTCACACATAGATTTTGGAATAAATGATCGTCTTCTTTGCTCTTTTTTTTTGTCCTACATAAATTAATGAGTGAACCACGTGCTCCTCGTTCTTGTTCGTCATAACTCGAGTCGGAAATTAAACGAAAATTTGAATGAGATTGCCAAATTGCATTTGCTCGTTCCACATAAAATCATGAGTGCTACCCGTTGGTGATTTTCATTGAAGGCATTCTGGGTGGCGAATATTTATCTATAAGTTTAGTTTGAAATGACAGAAAGAAATAGATCCTGAGCGATCTTGGCAGGAAAATTTTGAAGATCCGTAAAGATCTTGGCAAGAAAATTAAAGATCTTGGAAAGAAAATAAAAGACCCCTGAAGATCTTGACAAGAAAATGAAAGATCCTTGAAGATTTTGAACATTTTTTTTTTGTCCCACACATTTCTTGATAATTGTTTCTTGGCCAAGGCCTGGAGAGGTCAAGTATGATCGATATCTCGGATTTCTGGTAATGGAAAACTACCTTGTTGTCTCAAATAGAGTGAATTAATACTTAGAAACGAAATTACCATCAGAAAAGCAAGAAGAAGGAGGCAGTAGGGGAGGGGGTGTGCAGATTTCTGGGATATGTATATTTCTTTTTATTTTGCTTCCCTGACCTAGTCTACTGATTACAAATTTTATTTCGCCAATTAAATTCCATTTTGCCAAATTAAACTTCACTTCATCGCGTGTCATTTCCTTGTAAACAATCTGCATTTAATCACGTATTCTAATCGCAATGTCCAACCCCACTGGAAAAAATTCACTATCGGTAGCAGTTAGTGTGAATTTTTTCCAGTGGGGTTGGACATTGCGATTAGAATACGTGATTAAATGCAGATTGTTTACAAGGAAATGACACGCGATGAAGCGAAGTTTAATTTGGCAAAATTGAATTTAATTGGCGAAATAAAATTTGTAATCAGTAGACTAGGTCAGGGAAGCAAGAGAAAAAGAAATATACATATCCCAAAAATCTGCACACCCCCTCCCCTACTGCCTCCTTCTTCTTGCTTTTCTGCACCAGCTGCAGGCATTATAATCAACAACGTATGAATAACTGGGTTTAGTTTCTAAGGAAATTGTGGTGCCGCGTCGATGAGGGGTACAACGAGATAATTTGGTTTTATAATCCAACTGCACAAGGTAGAGTTCACATAATGCGAATATATGTATATACCAAATGTATACAGTTGGTTATTTTGTACTGTAAAAAAACCTGTTTAACCGGTCGGCTACGCACTCTGCGCTTCTCTATCCACTTTTTCCCGCCTTATGAGAAATGAGCAGAAAGACATGGTGAATAAAAAGCAGTTGGATCATAAATAACCTACTAGACTATTCATTGGTTTGTAGTATTGCCTTGTACTTTCACTCCTTGTTTGAATTTGACGAGCCTGTGGGGAAAGTCAAAATACGGCACAACTCATAAAAATATTCAGGTATACCACCGCCAGATAAAGAAAATCCGAAAAAAACCGAAAAAATCACCATGAATCTTATTTCGCAAGATGATCATCTCGCAGCTGGAGTTTGGGCTGCCTGTGGTGTGAGTTCAGACAAGGTGAAGTAACGCGATATTTTCCTCCGTTTGAAGGTCATGCTCTTTTTCTGTTACAAAAATGAAAACATTAGGTACACAAAGTGTCCCATCTCAACCCGCCCATGCTACGTTTACCTATGTTCTTATAGATGATGTCATGGATCAGGGTGCTGTGCACAAAGAATAACATTAACCAGAAATCTTGGGCTCATTTGATAAGTGTGATTGTTTGTGGTCTTCGCGAGAGCCTCGTTGTTTAAGGTCGAGATTTATCGGGACATGAAAGTTTCGCATTTCATTTTTTGTATTATTTTTAAGTCAAACGTGTTTTTACGGCTCCTTTACGCGCAACGAACACGCCTAACAACTCACGTTCCATCACGTACCATAAAAACAACGTCCAAAGTCCATTAGAATATACCCAATCATTGCACTACGTTAACATTAGGCGATTTTTCACGTGCTTGAATTGTATTCCATCAACCAAAATCGCATCTACGCGCGCCCGTGTATTATTCACTATTTATGGCTCATTTCCTCAGAAAACTTCACAATGTGTCATCAACTTTTGGTTTTCTTGAGAATGTCACGCAATGGTAAAAACATCATTATGGTCGTGAAACAAAAAGTGAGTCATTTGCATCCTTTTGGTGGCAGCGAGAAGTTTTTAACGCTCGCCATCCCCAGCTCGAAGCGTTGCTTCTAGGTTATCGCGAGCTAAATTTCAGAGGAATAAAATCAAACATTCCTACGTCGTGAGACCACTAGGAAAAGAGTACCCTCTCGACACCGTTCGTGTTATAAGTCACCTTCTGAAGAACTTATAAAAAATATCTTCGGTCTTGCAAAATTTTACAAATTTAACAGGTTCTTAAGGACGAATTCAACGCTCCATCGCTGACGAAACGTCGTTTTAAGGTAAGCTCTGAAATAATTAATTAGACCAAGTGGATTTTTGTCTCACCCACTCGCAGTGTTCCATCAATAACATTGCCAGTTTGTATTAACAAAGAAAAACTTATTACATTGTAAAATATAGACAATCCGGTATGAGGCGTGGGATCTTGGTTTCATATAGCTCTTTCAGCAAAGTGAGCCGGCAACAACACACTAGACCATATGATCGCAGACAAGAGCAAGTTATGAAAATGTTATCGATCTAAAGTGCTGTGTCCCTGCTTACTCTATTTTTTTAGAAGAATATTTAGTGAGAACCGAGAAAACTGAGTTTTACGAGGTTATCTGAAGCGTTTTTCCTTTTTATTTTGATTATAAACTACCGTCTACGTGTTACATCCTGTTCGCATTATAGAAATTGAAAGAGGAAGCAGTTGTCACAAACACACGTTTCGAGGGGAAGATGTAAAACGCTCCTTGCTTATTAAATGATACAAAACTTAGCAGGTATTTTCAGTCAGAGCAAAATTTAAGGCTACAAATCAAAATACGAATTCTTTAACACATCATTTGACTTCTTTTGAAAAAATGTAGGTTATATTAAGAACACAGCGTAACTGAATATTTATCAGCACACCTGTAGAAAATGAAAATAAGCTGAAATCCAGCTCACACATAGATTTTGGAATAAATGATCGTCTTCTTTGCTCTTTTTTTTTTGTCCTACATAAATTAACGAGTGAACCACATGCTCCTCGTTCTTGTTCGTCATAACTCGAGTCGGAAATTAAACAAAAATTTGAATGAGATTGCCTAATTGCATTTGCTCGTTCCACATAAAATCATGAGTGCTACCCGTTGGTGATTTTCATTGAAGGCATTCTGGGTGGCGAATATTTATCTATAAGTTTAGTTTGAAATGACAGAAAGAAATAGATCCTGAACGATCTTGGCAGGAAAATTTTGAAGATCCGTAAAGATCTTGGCAAGAAAATTAAAGATCTTGGAAAGAAAATAAAAGACCCCTGAAGATCTTGACAAGAAAATGAAAGATCCTTGGAGATTTTGAACATTTTTTTTTTATCCCACACATTTCTTTATAATTGTTTCTTGGCCAAGGCCTGGAGAGGTCAAGTATGATCGATATCTCGGATTTCTGGTAATGGAAAACTACCTTGTTGTCTCAAATAGAGTGAATTAATACTTAGAAACGAAATTACCATCAGAAAAGCAAGTAGAAGGAGGCAGTAAGGGAGGGGGTGTGCAGATTTTTTGGATATGTATATTTCTTTTTATTTTGCTTCACTGACCTAGTCTGCTGATTACAAATTTTATTTCGCCGATTAAATTCCATTTTGCCAAATCAAACTTCGCTCCATCACGTGTAATTTCCTTGTAAACAATCTGCATTTAATCACGTATTCTAATCGCAATGTCCAACCCCACTGGAAAAAATTCACACTAACTGCTACCGATAGTGAACTTTTAACGCAATTCTCCTGCGTTTTGACTTTTTCTACGAATAAACTCGGCTTTTAACCACCTTGAACTTAATCCAATCGCGTGTTTATTCCTTGTAAACAACCTGCATTTTATAAAGTATTTCACACACAGTGGGCAAGGGCAGATAGGCAACAACCAATCAAGGAGCCCTCTCTCAAATATTATCCTTTTCTTTTGTGAAATTGATTTCCTCTACATTTCTTGAAATTTTTTGCACGTGAAGACAGCCAGCAAGGATTTTATGATGTTTGAAAAATAACTAGTCTGGATTATCAGGATAGTTAAAGTTAGCATCAAAGACAAATCAATTCTGTGCACAAAACAGAGTAAACATGAAATGATTTCAAAAACAATTAGTTTAATATACATCTACTGGTAAACCACAAACATCAGCACCTGTACCAAATTGAAATCCATATCAACATACATCAGCATGCATTAGTTTATATATTTCATTGTTTTTCCTGTCATAAGTGTCCAGTTGAACTAACAGCCAGCTGCACACATATGGATGTCGGTTCAACTGGAGGAAATTGAATAAAAAACTTACACATTTTGTAAGTTTTGACCAGTAATCCCTGTTTAAAAATCAGCTAAGAGGATTTTACTTTGGTTTTGCAAAAGTTGTTTCTTATGAGAAAGGATTCACCATAAACTCTCCCCTCTTGTGGAGACATGGTGGCCTTATGATTAGTGAGGTGGAGTCAGGGTCAAGAGATCTGCATATGTAACCTGGCCAGGTCATGTGTTTTTGTGCAAAATAATTTACTCTCATAGTACCCCTCTCCACCCAGGAGTATAAATGGGTACCAGACATTAGTCAGGGGAACCTGATGAAATGACAGGAGGGAATAGGGAGGGGGGGGGGGGTAACCATGGGGTGGACTGTCATCATGTCCGGGGAGGAGTAGTAATACCTAGTCGCTTCATGTGAGGAATCCAGGATTATAAGCTCAGGGCCTGGATGGGCCACTGCTTAAATACAGACTTTACCTAACTACCTGCTACAGTCTCTGGTTTAAATAATTTCAATTGCTTCTGTTACGAATTATACGAACTTGCAACATACACATGATGATTTTTTGCCCAATTTATCTCAGTCAATTAAGACTGTCTTTTGTAAATCTTCAAATTTTCAAAAATCCAGACAGAGGCGGAGTTTTCTATACTAATGTCTGAGCACTTTGTAGGCTTCCCGCAATCTGGCGGGACACGTAATTAAGCACACAGTGGTAAAGGGCCCTTCAGCAGTAGCTACAAGACGCTGACAAAACTTTTTTATCACATCAAAATTTGCCTTTGCTAAATTTTAAGTGTGCTGCACGTATCAGCACCCCCCGGGGAACCCCTATATATAAGAGGGCGAGGATGCGCGCCGGAATTTCGGTACCTGAGTCTTATCTGTGTGGGAGTGGCAACAACAGATATCTACCCCTATAAAGTACCAATTAAAACTGAAAAAAATTGAAAAATCCCAAAAATAAGAACTTCTTTATCGATGTGCTCTAGAGGCTCAAGTCAGATCATTAAAATCGTCCTAGTGCTTATTAAATGCTTATTTCAGGTATTTTATTGAACGAAAAACATCTTAAAAGGTACCAGCTAGGTCTCTGGCAGTCCATTAAAGTTGGAGACACCATAAAAGGTACCAGTTCACTGATTTTGACCCCTGAAAGGTACGACAAGCATCCTCACCCATTTCTGATCGCCTCCTCCCCCACCTCCCCCACCAACCCTGTCAGCACCTAAAAACAAAAGATGTGATTTGCCAACTACGAGCTGTCAGTCTCACCTCGTAAAATTCACGTAAAGTGGTTATTTACTTATAACAACTTTTGGCACTGATCTGTCAGATTTTCATGTTGACAAAATCTGTCCTGCTTCGAGGCAGGACGGCTGTACCTTTTTTGTTTTGTTCGTCTTGACATAATTTGGTAGGTAAACAGACTTTTCAAGTGCATCCGGAACTCGATCTGTGCACTTCTAGTGCATAAAGTATTCTTTTGTAACATAGCCAAAGATCGCGCGATGTCTACTTTTCAAGCCTTTTTCTCTTTTCAAAGAGGCATCAGAATTATTTTCATGTCAAATTTGCAGTAAACTGCTTGCGTGTCATCCTTTGTTTTCATAGTGTCCGACCAGGTATGACTGAAAATGGCACCTCGCTTTGATAGGAATCCTTTTGTTGTTGCTTCTTACTTCCTGAAATTATCACTTGAAATTCGCTCGGTAATGTAAAAAAAACAACAACAATAACGCGAGTAATACTTATATATCCAAATTCTTTGATCACAGGAAAAGTTGTAGGACCTGATAGCATCTTAGGGACGGACCATTAGATTTTTGATGCGGGTGTTGGGGTGTTGGGCAATACCCGCCGAAAAAATCGAGCACGGGCTCGATGGAAGAAGACAAGTCGTGCAATTGGCAAAAGACCCCCCCCCCCCCCCGCATAAAAAATCTAATGGTCCGTCAATAAGGTACCTTTTACATTATTCCAAAATGGGTTTCATTCCGAAATGAAATGAATTTCATGCCGCGTTTACATGCAAGATAATTTGGATTATAAAAACAAGTGGTAAAAACAAGTATTTACGTCCTTTTTCTATGCTTCCCTCGCTCCTAAAGAGGATTCATACAGATATGAGTGTCGTACCGCGTTTACTTTATACAGGTGCAAAAGGTCGTCCAGAACAAGTGTTTCGTTCTGGAATTAAAACCTCAATAAACTCATTCACAAATGACTCGTTTCGAATAATTTTACTCTGGTATCATGCGACAACCGGGATGAACTCGTTCTTGAACAAAACTCATTCGATATCATGTAAAAGGCCCCAAAGAGTTTTTATTACCAGAACATCATGCTTTGCTTTCCTGCCAGAACACTGTAAATTTCAATAGCGTTGAAGCAACAACCCGCTTTGAACTGTTACGCTGCCACTGAAACAACGATTAGTGACCACAAAAGTAACAAACTGTAATATTGTCAATTCAACATAAACAAAAATATTCATACAGGGTAAATATTCATTTGTGTTGGTATCAATCACTGCGTGACTAGCTTCTAATATAACTGGGATAGGGGAAAACACAACGTAAAACCTGAGCTCCCGACAAAAAAGTAATACCCAAGCGTAATGTAATGACCGAAACAGTTATTGCTCTTATAAAATCATAAATAAACTAGGTAAGAGTGTTGCGTTAGATTTTTTTACAAATTGTAGTGATTTATGCCTCGATATGCCAATGTGGCGACAAGTAGGCACACCATGTATATTTCATAGTCGCTAGCAAGTAAACTTTTCCGGACTTTGAGTTCGTCTCACGATAGAACAACACAATTGCACAAGAAAATTTTTACAGTAACTTTAGAACCATCCTTTTGTCTTTTGAAAACTAGAAGCTCAGTAGATTTTGTCATATCGGTCATTGTTAAAACTGTCTTTGTTTTGATGCTACTTTTCGACATGGAAAAAGTATGTCGGACAAAAATATTTACCAAAAAATAAATATTTCTTTGTCATCCTCAATAATGTCAGGGGATTAAGTTTAGTTGATAAAACAAAGGATTATGCCGAAAGAAATACCGGAGGTTGAGTAAATTCGTCACATGAGGTCACACAACTCGGGCAATATTCAGAGTGAAAATTTGCATATTTGAGTGGTCCAACGAAAAAAATTATTTCTCAAAAACTAAAATGTATTTTCACAAAAAAACTACACCACAATTATTAGGACATATTGGGCTACAAAATATGAAAGTAGGAGAGAAAACGAATTTGGGTGACTTGCCGCCGTTTGTCTGATGCATGTTGACATTAGCTCTTAATTGGCTTCTGATTTTGTGTCTATGTATCCCTCCCATTCTCAGAAGGGAAAAAATATTTATTTTGCAACTGGGTAATATGTTGAGCTGATGTTTAGAACCATTTTCAATCACCTTTTTTTCAGGCTAGGATGACTTAAAAGAACAACTTTGTAAGAAGCATCAGTCTTCTAACAGTTGCTATGGCTACAGGAAGAAGTTCAATTAAAGTTCCATGTGAAAATGAAGACTTACCTGACAAAGAAAATGCACCAGATTTTGACGAGGACACTTTACGAGGTGAGCTAGGTTGAACTTCGGCTTCAGTAATTGTTAGAACAATTTCTATTCGATCAGGATCAGTTTCAAGAATGCAAGCAGATGTGGAAAAAGATACATACACTGTATGAACACTTTAAAGGATATTTGGTCAGTCATAACTCTCTTCTATGATTACAATATGCTGTTCATTGAGAAGATCTATGACACAGAAACTTTTGCTTTTTTCTTTTCTAGCAGTTCAAATCAATAACACAAAGTTATAATAAGTTAAGACTTTATTTGATCATCATGTAACATCCCTTGTGTAAGTTTGCATCATAGGTACCATCATCATCATCACCATCATCTTTCTTATTTAATGAAACACAATCACTTTGAAACCTTCAACATTCCCTCCCTTCTCCTCGAGCAACCCATAGGTATTTGATCTTCATCCAAGCCAAAGAGGGTGGGGGGGGGGGGGTTTAACCCTGCCTGACTGGCGTTAGGGAATTTGAATAAAAACTGTCACATCTAATTTCCAGTAGAGTACAAGTGTTAATTATCATTGAATATGGAGGTGTTTAAGGTAGATACTGTACTTTCACTAACAAATGGCTCAGAAGAAATAAGGCTTCAAGGTCTAGGTTTTAAAGCTTGGTCAATTAGTTTTTAAAGCTTGATCAACTAGTTGAAAGTCAAATTGCTAATTATTTCGCCTTTTACATAAAATTGTGTGGGGCATTTGAACATTTTATTAATTTTGCCTAGGGAATGGGAATTTTAGGAAACCTATCTCCAAAAATTTAAATGCCCAGGGGTTTGCCTCAAGTTGAGTGATGCTTAATTCTCATTGTTATTCTTACCCATGATGTCACCTACATCATTGGCATCATCATAACTATTGAAAATCTTGACAGCTCTGATAATACACTAATAATTATTAGCTACGACCACAGACTTTGACACCTATTTTTAATTTTTTTTTTCGAATTATTTTATTTTTTTCTTTGCAGCCACAGCTGATGTTTATAGAAATGAGGGTAATGAGGCCTTCAAGAAAGGAGATTTCATCAATGCTATTCATTTTTACACCAAAGGAATTAAAATGAACTGCAACGAGAAAGAACTGAAGGCTAAACTGCACAACAACAGGGCTATTGCACATTCTAAACTTGGTAAGATAATGAGAGCTTTAATAGGCATTTGTTTTCTATTTGGAAGCTATTGAGTTGTCAGTAGTAGTTTTCTGAAAAAGGGGATAATTTTGAATGCATGCCCGGAAAAATTTAGATCTTATCTTGGCCTCTTAAATATACAAAGAAGTAACCTCTTACCCCAGATATCAACGAGCATCACAAGTTTTTCTCAAAATTATAGTAATGGTAGGTGGTTTGCAACATGTATGGCTAATCAGAGATATTTATTCCAATAACAGGAAATCACCAGGATTCACTAAGGGATGCAGAAGCAGCCATTGAGTTAAATCCAACTTACCTTAAGGCAATTGTGAGAGGTTAGATATGTAAAAAAAGAACTCAACACTCTAAGGCCTGTTCCAAACGTCGTGCCACTGCCGTGCCGAACTCAAATGAATTTGGCTCGGCAGTGGCACGACGATAGCACGGCAGCGGTTTCAAACGTCGAACCTAATGCAGTCGCGCCAAATTCAAAAGACAAAACAAACCATCCATCCAGCGGTATCGCCCCATCCAAAATGGCGGAGGGAAACCTTAACGAAGAGCGCGAGAAGTTTGTTTTGTTTAAGACAATTTTAAATGCCAGAAGGCAACGCAGGCGAATGCAACAGTCCATATTGAATACTGTTATTGCAAGGAGAGGATTACTTTTGAAAGTTTTTTCATTTATTCTTCTTCTGGTTTCCCTTGACGACAGCCAGCAAGTTACTGTATTACGATCGTGCAGGCGTTTCCAAACCCTAACCCTAACCCTAACCCTAAGCAATTTATTGTCACCGTCGGATTCCTCTTCTCTCAAGCTTTCGGGCAAAACGGGTAGATTTGTCTTTTTTTATTAGTGCGCATGCGTAATAGTATGCAAATAATGCAAAATCCGTTAAATTAATTTATGAATTGAGTTCGGCGCGACAGTAGCACAACGTTTGAAACCAAGTCGTGCTACTGCCGTGCGGCACGGCAAGGCCTGCCGCGCTAAGTAGTCGTGCCGAAGCTAATTCAGCCGTGCCGCGCTTAATGGTTTCAAACGGCGTGCTACTGCCGTGCTTAAATCGAAATTACTGTTTCATTTGAGTTCGGCACGGCAGTAGCACGACGTTTGGAACAGGCCTAAGGTTAAATGAGGTTAAATAGAGTTCAATCTTGTCTCAATGGACTTTAATTAAGAGGTCGAGACAACCCTGATGTGCATTTGAATCCAGCTCTTGACTGCTACGCCATTACTTTCCATTAATCATGATGAGAATATTATTTTGAACGGGATGAAGAACTCAATGCGGAATGCAAAGCAAAATTTCAGCATGAATATTTTAGATCCTTAAGTCCAATGAGTCACAGGTGTCAGATATGTTAAGAGCGTGTCCACGAGAGCACCGGGCAGTCGTGCTACATGCCATCTCACCGATTTCAATGAAACTTTGCCAGTTTAAAGGGTCTACCCCAAAACTCAAAACGACAAACTGGTTTCTGTTTTGGTTTTTTTTTCCGGGGGGAGATAGACCACCCCCTCGGTTTTTCTTGGTTTTCACCAAGGAAATCGCTTCAAATAGGTAAAATGTATGAAGCTCTCGCAGCGATGGTATCTAACCGATTACATTGAGGATTTGCACACATATTTTTACATCCTTAGTTAATGTCTTTTGCGAGTATCAGTCCGTTTGATCAACGGCTTGTCAATCAACAGAGGCAAATATACGACTGTGTTATTAGACTTTTCGATTCATCTAAATATTTTAAAACTTTGAGGTCAAATATCTCCCGTTGCCAGAAAGCTACAACACTAATCCTAATTCCCCTTTATAACCCATCATTTCATCTCAGAAAATCATCAAACAAATCTTTGGGCACTACCGTATTTTTGTCTTGGATGCCTTTTAAAATCTGCGACTGTGACAAGTTTCTCTCAACTACACCTGTCACGCAATTCTTGCTCTAGGCGGTCACTTGACAAAATAAACCTACATTTTTTAGCTCTCTATACAAGATGATTGATCAAAAAAGGTGAAAAATGTGAAAAACTTTAGAGATTTTTTGTAGGAATGGAAAATTTCACGTTTAGAGAGATGCATGTAAATGAAAAATCAATGGGAAAATCGTAGCGTTTCTTTTTTCAGTCGTTTTTTACTTTGAAGATTTGCTAAAATCAGCAGATATGGCTTTTGTACGGCACAAAATATTCATTAGTCTATAATATGATTGTTAATCATCATCATTGCTCATTTTATTTCATGCTGCGTGTTGGTTGATATTACTAATTGTTCCAGTGTGCTACAACTTCGGCTTTTACAGACGAGAAATTCTGCGCTCTCGCTCGAGAGCAAATATCAATACGTAGTTCTATCGGACTAAAAACTGTGCCTCTATCCCGAAAATAAAATTAAAATAGTGTTGTCGTTGTCACTTACCGCCATCGAACATTTCCATGCAGAACTCCGCTAAGCTAACATCTATTGTGTGACCCGAAGACTCTTAGTAGGAATTATTCAAGCGCGTTGTTCATGCTATCTGCTAGATAACAGTTTCAGAATAATCTGCAGATCCCTATGATTATTTGCATGCTTCGATCGTAAAATATCTGCATATTTTTTTTCAAGCATTCTATTACTACATATAAATCTACATCTCTCTAGATCGAGTGTTGCCGGCGTTTAATTGCGTGACTTGTAAAATTTTAAAATAAGAATAAGCCAGCAGTAATTTGACGAGTAGCCTTCCTGCAAATTTCCCTTGATGAAATCCCAAGACATAGTCAGTTGTTTTCGTGAGCAAAGACAATAAATATGAAAGAAAGGTGAGATGCGAATATCTTTTTTTTTTTTTTAGCTTAATAGCAGCTTTACCCTTTCTTGCAGTCTTCGTCTAAATTTTGCAAGGTCCCTCCTTATCTTCTGCCTTGTTTGGTCAGTTTCGAATTCTGAAGCTAGATCGTTGGCATCGATCTCTCCGTCCTCATTCATATTTACAGAGGGGACTTCATCAATAAACCAATTTTTGTTACGGCAGATAACCGGCTGAAGTATCGAGCGATTTGCTTTTGTATCAACCGGTCAGTCTTAGACAACATTTCTGGCTGGTGTCGTCTCTTAAACTCTCTCGATATTTGGGAAATCACATTAGAGGCGGTTGCCTTACTAGTTTCCTCCCTTGCCCAGCACACGTCTAAGAGATAATTCTCTGCTTTCTGAGAAAAGGTGGCTAATTTTTGGGTTTTCCAAAGAGCCCATCCAAAGTCCACTTGGCTAGTTAGGGATTGTTCGTCAGAATTTTTACCTGAGGTCCGACCTCGAACGTAGCCGTCCCCTATAGAGTGGCAAGCCGGTCTTAGTCCATTTCCTCTTGATCTTATCCTAGGCGGAGTTCTTTTGTCGGCTTTACTGTATTTGTATTTGTCTTTGTCAGGGTACATTTGGATGGCAGTCAATGACTGAAACGTCTTGATACATCCTTCTTTCAGCAAGAATATCTCGCTTTCTTGTTCCGTCTATGACGGATTGGGTATAGTTCTCGCGATGACCCGCGTTCAGAAATCTGTGCACGTTGCTGATAACCATCCGCTTCTACGACTAGTTTGCTGAAGGTTTCTAATGTGATGAGCCTAGTGAGACCCTGAGGTGCTTCAAACTGTGCCAGTTGGTCTGCGCTATAAACTTGTCGCAGTTTTTAAGTCAGAGGGAGGATCGCCCACCTCTATCTAAATGAGCGCCTCTATAATACCTGCGTATCCCTAGCAATCACCAGTTAGGAAAACTGATGTTCAGATAAGAGCTCTTCTTGCCCTTCTTCCTTATTCATTGTCGACTCTAAGATAGCAGCTACAGTACGCGTTCTATTTAGGTTTACAGTCACCTTGCCGCCACTAGAAAGACTCGCCACCAGCTTTGATCTCTTCTGCCATCTGCAGATTCATCTCTCTCTCACTTTATGTCTCCGATTTTTATGAGGAGGATAATGGCATTTACGAACCCGAAGGTCTGAATCTCACACCAAGTTGTGCACGATATTTGAGGTACATCGTGAAATCGCGGCCCTAGTAATCTCCAAATAAGCCAATACGCGCTAGAATAAGCTCCATCTCGGACGAAATGCATGTTTGGGATACGTCGACGTCTCTCAAATGTTGTTTGTTTTTTTTTAAGCTGTATACCCACGAATTTAGAGGTATGAGCTGTTGCCGTTCCTGGCCAGCGCGAGAAAAGTAACATTTGGTTCTACAGTTAGTTGCAGATGAACAAGACAACTGCACCATCTTGACTTTATCAATTCGAGTGTTAGATTGAATTGAGGGCTTTTTAGACACTCGATTTCTTATATGGCATCACTATGAAGACGTAATACAACTAATACACCTACACTACATAGGATTAACAATGTCTATTGCGCTGTTGCTAGAAGGAGGAAAATATTACCGGAAGTGTACGCTATTTTTAAAAAGAGTTTCAGAGACGTTTTAGAGATTTCTATCTTTGATCGTCGGACACAAAAAAATGACCCCCACTTAAATTTACTAGGAAAAATGAACTTACCAACTGCTTGTTGAAAAAATTGGAATTCATTTGACCGATACGCCGGTTGTTTCAATTTTTTTTTTCCTCGGGCTGCTATGAAACAGTTCATAAATTGACTAATGAATAAATAGTTTGAAATACCGTTCGGGATTTGCCTTTTTTTTCTGCGTGCAAATCAAGGGTAGACAAAGTTTTTAAAACATTTGACTAGAATTTCATGGAGTTCACCTCGATGATTTTCGTCGGCCAGAGTCAAGACGCGCCAAGCTAAGCGACATCGCCCTCCAGTAAAAAAAAAAGTCCAAAGAATAAACGTGGCGAGCGTGAGGAAACGCACATTTTTTTCATCATTGTCATCAAAGCCCAATGATGTACCTAAATTGGTACTTACGGTATCAAACCATTGATTGTGACAGGGTGAGCTTAGTTTTTCTGTCGAGGTCGACGTGACTTCACATTAAAAGCATTTTTGACGGAACAAACTAGTGAGCATCACTGCACGAACTGAGAAAGTAAAAACTTGTATTTATCTCCAACACGTTTCGTCTGACAATAGTAGACTTCATCAAGGATTTTCCCAAGTAGGGTATTTAAGCTTGCTCATATACAATTATAATAAAGTTCGGATATAACGCGCGCTGTCATTGGTTGAAAGAGCGTGTTCTATGAGAGTATAGAGCATAGAGCTGAGCTAAAGCTGTCACGCCATCTGCCAATTGTACTATATTCGAATTTTTCCGGGACTTCTTTTTACCTTTTTTCCGATAATTGAAAGTGAAATTTCGGAACTGAAGCGAGCCGGCAAGTAGCAACAAAAGAATAAAACAAAGGTTTGTAAACATACCAGGCGACGTAATTTACGCTAATAAAACGTGAGCAGATGCGAAAATCCTCAAAGGAAAAACAAACTAAACATTCCGAGTTTTAAAGATTTTCACGCTCAGTTAGATTGCAAGTTCACGTACGGAAATAAAAATCAAACACATCTAACACTCGTATAGTATACAAAGTATGAGCGAACATGATCATGCTTAAGTTCATCGCGGCTCGCTCATCATGGCGATCTCCGGTCATCACAGCAAGCCTCAGAAACTAAATCGGCCGCCCTTCGAGTGAAAAAATAACAGCTTGCTCTGATATCCTTTCCGATACGTTGAGTGGCAATTCACATTAGTCTCTGTAGCCGAGTTTTGCGGCGCTGTCATCACAAGCTTGTTCGCTTTGGGAAATAAAGTTTGTTTTGAAAATTGAAAGAAATGCTTGGGTAATTTAACGGATTCTTTATTATAAAACAAATAGAGAAGCCTTTACTGTGCTCTGTTCTGTTGTAAAGCACTTAGGAAGCGGTTAGAGCACTCAAGAAGTGGGAAAAAACACCCGACTACGTCTTGTGTTTCTCCCTACACTTCTTTCGTGCTCTAGCCGCTTCCTAAGTGCTTTATAACAGAACAGAGCACAGTCAAGACTTCTCTATTTGTTAAATAGTAAATACGTTGTCTCTTTACTATTGAAGTCAGTGGATAGAATACGCCAGGTGCGCCTACGATGTTAACATGCGTGACATTTTCCGGACGTTACACGTACGAGTACGTGATCCGTTTAAGGGTCACAGATTTAGTGTAAATATTTCACTCCTCAACATCACCTTATGTCTCTAGTTTACAGAGGTCTTAGAACGTTTCCTTATATGGAATTGCCTTCTGCGGGTAGAAGACTACAAGCGAATTTCTCAGGCGTAATTGCCTTTGATTTCTCAATTGATGTTGTCGCAAACACGGTTTTTGGGAGTCACGAGACAAAAAAAACTTATCAGGACCTAGTTTCATCTTCTAATGGAAATAAATAGCAAATAAAAACACATTTTCTTGAGAAATAAAGTCACAAATGACGGGGGTTCTCTGAAACAAATAGTGATAGAAAAAGATTTCAGTTCTGGTCAATATTGACTTTTCATGGCCTACTTCCAAATCTGAGGGAACCTGCTGAGGGAATAAAAAAACATTGATGTGTGATAATGCAAGTAATGGAATGAAAATACAAATAAAGAAAACATAGGAACCCGTGTTGCAGCGTGCAGATATCTTTTGAATCAGACCTACACACATAAGCCCGACACCAGCCAGAGAAACTCGAAAGAGTCCTGTATATGAACTAGCTCGCACGTGCACGCAGGAAAGGCCATGACAATCAGCGAAAATAATAGCAAATGCAGACGATATTTGCAGTCAAAAAACAGGAAAATAAGATAAAAAAAGGACTAGAAACTTTCTAGAAGTGTCTTCTTGAAAAAAAAAAGATGAACAATTTTAACTTCTCATAAAAAAAGAAAAACCCTACAAATACCATTCCTATACGTGGAATTTCTTGATGGTGGAAAGTGGAAAAAACATTTTCCAGTCTTATATTTTGGAAACATGGCGTAGTTAATGAATTTAACAAATAAGGGGGGCAGAGTTTCCCGTCATTCGCGGTATGGAAAAGCCGAAGTTGTTACACTCGGGAACTTGTACGTCAACAAGCAGGCGACATGTGACTTTAAAATCTCCTCTCCTGTTACAGTTTCCTTATCGTAAACTTTGCGATAATGATAATAGACGATCAAAGTATAGGCTAATGAATGTTTTGTTCTGTACAAGAGCCCTATGTCCTGATTTCAGCAAATCTTCAAAGTAATAAACGACTGAAGAAAGAAACGCTACAATTTTCCCATTGTTTTTCCGTCAACATGTATCCCTCTAAATAGATAGAGGCACAGTTTTTAGACCGATAGAACTATTGATATTTGCTCTCGAGCGAGGGCGCAGAATTTCTCGTCTGTAAAAGCCGAAGTTGTAGCACACTGGCACATGTAGTAATATCAACCAACATGCAGCATGACTTTAAAATCTCCTTAAATGAGCAATGACGATGATTAACAATCATATTATAGACTAATTAATGTTTTGTGCCGTACGAAAGCCATATCTGCTGATTTTAGCAAATCTTCAAAGTAATAAACGACTGAAGAAAGAAACGCTACGATTTTCCCATTGATTTTTCGTTTACATGCATCTCTCTAAACGTGAAATTTTCCATTCCTACAAAAAATCTCGAAAGTTTTCACAGTTTTCACCTTTCTTGACCAACTATCTTGTATAAAGAGCTAAAAAATGTAGGTTTATTTTGTCAAGTGACCGCCTAGAACAAGAATTGCGTGACAGGTGTAGTTGAGAGAAACTTGTCACAGTCGCAGATTTTCAAAGGTATCCAAGACAAAAATACGGTAGTGCCCAAAGATTTGTTTGATGATTTTCAGAGATGAAATGATGGGTTATAAAGGGGAATTAGAATTAGTATTGTAGCTTTCTGGCAACGGGAGATATTTGACCTCAAAGTTTTAAAATATTTAGATGAGTCGATAAGTCTAAAAAACACAGTCGTATATTTGCCTCTGTTGATTGACAAGCCGTCGATCAAACTGACTGATACTTGCGGCGGCCATTAACTAAGGACGTAAAAATATGTGTGCAAATCTTCAAAGTAATCGGTTAAATACCATCGCAGTGAGAGCTTCATACATTTTACCTATTTGAAGCGATTTCCTTGATGAAAACCAAGAAAAACCGGGGGGTGGTCTATCTCCCCCCGGAAAAAAAGACCAAAACAGGAATCAGTCTGTTTTTTGAGTTTTGGGGTAGACCCTTTAAACTGACAAAGTTTCATTGAAATCAGTGAGATGGCATGTAGCACTACTACCCGGTGCTCTCGTGGACACGCTCTTAAGTCACTATCTAGCTGTTTTAATAAGAAGGATCAGGACTTACCTAACTTTTAGTGTTTTTGTGGCAGTTGTTGATCCCAATTTAAGTGTTCTTAGAAGTTTCAGTTGTCTGTAAAGCTAAATAAATCTAACTGAAACCTAATAGGGCCTGTTTATTCTTTTCCGTTTAGTTTTTTTGTATTGTTTTGTCTTTTTTTTTTTCTTCTGGTCTGTAATGATTTCAATTGTTTCAGGTTCTTTTCTCAGAATTGAGCTACAGTAATAGTATGTTTCTTTGTGTTGTTGCCTACAGGAACCACTGCTTGTGTTGAATTGAAGAGATTTGAAGAAGCAATCACTTGGTGTGATAAGGGACTAGCTGTATCCTTTGAAGGAATCTTTCATTTTTAACCGTGGGTATAATGGAAAAAAGTTTCCATAATTTGATGTTTCAAGGGAGAAAATACAAAGAAGGGTATTAATTATGATGGGAACTTGTCAGCTCATATATTTTAAGTGTGTGTGTGATAAAAAAACATAGGAGAAGTTATTACCTCATGACTTATTAATGAAATTACTCCTTTTAGCCAATTTGACTTAGTTCTACTATCCATGTCAATAACTGGTACATTAGTTTTGATAACCCTTTAATTCACAGACCAAATTTGTAATTATCCTTACTGTCAACCATACAATTCTTGTAATGTTAGTACAGAGAATTCAGTATTGCATCAACTAACTATTTTCAAATTGATACATTTTTTTTTTTTACTCTCAACACTAATCTGATTGATATTGTATTGCTATTGTAAGGAGAAATTCTCTTTTGGTCACTCACGGGAGTTAAAGGGTTAGAAGACTAATATTCATCCAGTTTATACATGGTACTTGGGTAGATGATCTCTCTAAAACTAGACCCTGTGAGCAGGGTAACTGGGATACCTGGATGGTACTGGATCCGTGGAATCAAGTGTAGTGATACTATGCGTGTCGGACTAGTATACTGAAACAGTGAGCTCAAGTCTGGCCAAGGGCATACACCTGTCTCAAAACATAGGCATGCTATGCATGCAAGAGTTATTTTTTCTAGGGTGGATGGATTACTTGAAACATTGTAAGTGTTCTACATTCTTACAAAAGGAAAGAAGATTATTAACGCGGGAAAGAATGAAAATGTCGAATTACCTCACACACAGGTATTTTGTGGTAGATTATGTGTGTTGTGCGAATAAATGTAACCAGAAATAAACTGTATTTGTGCCACGGATACCTGTTAGTACAAAATGTAGACAGCAGACTGCAGACCGGATACAAAATATAGACTGCAGAGTGGGTAAAAAATGCAGACTGAGAATCTGAAGAGTTTTTACGTCTGTTATATAATAACATGTCATCTTACAGCTTACCGAGCGTCACGCAATCGCTTTTCCGCGATCAGCCTTCAAGATTATTTGCACTATTGTGAAAAAATTCCTGGCCCATTTCTTGATGAAAATCGATCGAAATATAATTTCGAGCCTTCAACATAGTCTTCTTACTTTGCGCGCGAGTTGGTTGGTGTGATGTCTGTACATGTCATAAAAGTAGATGACGTGAATAATAGTGATGGTAAAGCAAGCTTAAAACGGCAACAATTGCCAGAAAATACAACGGATACACAGGGTATGAGTAAGTTTTATTGATTTTTCGAGAAAAATATTCATATTTCGAAATATTTATCGTTGTAAATCGACCATATTTCGTTCCCAATACTATTCCTTATAACGTGTTCAAATTTTCAACGGTTCCTGGAATAACTTACTCTAAGTCACACAACGCGTGACGCGTTCGTGAATTAATCGTTGGCTCTTTCTCGAAACGTGACCTTGGGTCGCCTGTGACAAGACAATTGCATAAACAATACTTGACATAATAACATTATACACAAAAAACACGGGATTTTGGATCATGTATTTATTAAAAAAGAATATCCATACAACTACAATGAAAACAAACATAAAATTCACCTTTCTGATCGTGAAATTAATACCATTCGCACTGTTATCGTAGCTACGTTCCCTGGCATCAAGTGAATCCAACATGGCGTCTTTCTTCACTAACAGTTTGCATTCATTTGAATTTTGTTCTTCAGTCTCACGGTAGTAGTGTTGTTCAATAGATTGCATAGAGGATAAGCAGTTTGGTTTCAGATTTCAGATTTTGCTTTTTACAACGAGTTTACGTTTTCAACTAAGACATTGGCATACTTGGCATACAAGACATACAAGGCATTCAATGCTTTCATGGCTTTCAAGCGTTCGCAATTCTGTCCGATCCAAAATTACCGCTCAATAACATCTTTTTGTGTGGATTGGCCGCGAACAATACGACTTGTGTATGCGTCTATAAGTATTTTGAGCGTTTGCCCCATAATTCTCCAGATGATCGTAATCCAATTACGTTGAAATACAAAACGACTGACAAAATAGTTTTATGGGCAAAAATCTCGTGTTCGTCATGTGACCCGGCCCTGTCCGTGCATGACAACGTCAATCATCATCAAGATAGCACGCGTGATCAGCATGTGAACACCTCATTGGATCACAGTTAGTTGTCATGGTGTTGAGGGCCCAATGACCTCTGGGTACTATTGCGCAATTTTTCCATTTTGTGGCGGAGGAAAAAAACAAAAAAAAAACAAAACAAAACAAAAAACAAAACAAAAAAAAAACAAAGGCATTTTATGACTGGGCTACCACAGGTATTCCAGTAACAAGCCAGAACAAAAAGCTCGTTAATGTTTACATATCTTATGCAGGTTTTCTTGCCTTCGACCTTTTTTCACTACTTAGAGACTCAGAAACTTTCGTTGTGCTTTCCTATGGACAAATAAAAATTTTGAAGACATGTATTTGTGTTATAGACTCATTTCTTCCACTGCTGTAAAACATTTGTCCGATGTTAAAGCTATATTAATTTAAAAATTGAGCAAGTGCTGCTCAGTATTTGGAAACTAGGGATTAAATCTAGATATTTCGCGTTAAATTTTGAGGCTCCACACAGAAAAAACATTTTTTGAAGTGTAGATTTATTTCATAACTGACTTTAAGACTGAATGTTGATAATCATCTAATCATCGCTCTTGTTCAGAGGCTTGGGAACCAAGCACGCAAATGTTAAAATGGACTATTACATATCAATAGGATCAGAAACATAATCTTTTTTGTTTTTTCCACATTTTTAACCCTTAACATAAAAAAGATTGACAAAAACAATAGGATCTTGTTGTCATTAAGACTTCAGTCTGTCAGTGAAGAGGAAGAAACGTCCATGGAGGAAAAAGATCCTATGAGTCATGACCACGGTAGTGCAAGTTCAGGTGATGTCAATAAAGTCATAGATCTCTATAATCAGAGAGAAGAAGCCATAGAGTACCTCAACCTATATCTTAAAAGAGCTAAAGAAGTAGGAGACAAGCATGGGGAGAGTAACACTTATTGTAATCTTGGCAATACTTATTTAAGTCTGGGTGATTTCAAAAAAGCCATAGAGTACCACAACCTACATTTTAAAATAGCTAAAGAAGTAGGAGACAAGCATGGGGAGGGTTGTGCTCATGGCAATCTTGGCAATGCTTATCACCGTCTGGGTGATTTCAAAAAAGCCAAAGAGTATCACAACCTACATCTCAAAATAGCAAAAGAAGTAGGAGACAAGCATAGGGAGGGTTGTGCTCATGGCAATCTTGGCAATGCTTATCACCGTCTGGGAGATTTCAAAAAAGCCTTAGAGTACCACAACCTACATCTTAAAATAGCTAAAGAAGTAGGAGACAATCATGGGGAGGGTTGTGCTCATGGCAATCTTGGCAATGCTTATCACCATCTGGGTGATTTCAAAAAAGCCATAGAGTACCACAACCTACATCTTAAAATAGATAAAGAAGTAGGAGACAAGCATGGGGAGGGTGTTGTATATGGCAATCTTGGCAATGCTTATTTGTGTCTAAGTGATTTCAAAAAAGCCATAGAGTACCACAACCTACATCTCAAAATAGCTAAAGAAGTAGGAGACAAGCGTGGGGAGGGTAACGCTTATGGCAGTCTTGGTAATGCTTATCAATGTCTGGGTGATTTCAAAAAAGCCATAGAGTACCACAACCTACATCTTAAAATAGCTAAAGAAGTAGGAGACAAGTATGGGGAGGGTAACGCTTATGGCAGTCTTGGTAATGCTTATGACAGTTTGGGTGATTTCAAAAAAGCCATAGAGTACCACAACCTACATCTTAAAATAGCTAAAGAAGTAGGAGACAAGCATGGGGAGGGTGGCGCTTATGGCAATCTTGGCAATGCTTATTTCAGTCTGGGTGATTTAAAAAAAGCCATAGAGTACCACAACCTACATCTTAAAATAGCTAAAGAAGTAGGAGACAAGCATGGGGAGGGTAACGCTTATGGCAGTCTTGGCATTGATTATGGCAGTCTGGGTGATTTAAAAAAAGTCATAGAGTACCAAAACATACATCTTAAAATAGCTAAAGAAGTAGGAGACAAGCATGGGGAGGGTAACGCTTATGGCAATCTTGGCATTTCTTATGGCAGTCTGGGTGATTTGAAAAAAGCCATAGAGTACCACAACTTAGATCTTAAAATAGCTAAAGAAGTAGGAGACAAGCATGGGGAGGGTAACGCTTATGGCAATCTTGGCAATGCTTATGAGCGTCTGAGTGATTTCAAAAAAGCCATAGAGTACCACAACCTACATCTTAAAATAGCTAAAGAAGTAGGAGACAAGTGTGGGGGGGGGGTAACGCTTATGGCAATCTTGGCAATGCTTATCACCGTCTGGGTGATTTCAAAAAAGCCATAGAGTACTACAACCTACATGTTAAAATCGCTAAAGAAGTAGGAGACAAGCATGGGGAGTGTAACGCTTATGGCAATCTTAGCAATGCTTATTTAAGTCTGGGTGATTTAAAAAAACCCATAGAGTACCACAACCTAAATCTTAAAATAGCTAAAGAAATAGGAGACAAGCATAGCGAGGGTTACGCTTATGGCAGGCTTGGCAATGCTTATCACCGTCTGGGTGATTTCAAAAAAGCCATAGAGTACCACAACCTACATCTTAAAATAGATAAAGAAGTAGGAGACAAGCATGGGGAGGGTACCGCTTACGGCAATCTTGGCAATGATTATAACCGTCTGGGTGATTTCAAAAAAGCCATAGAGTACCACAACCTACATCTTAAAATAGCTAAAGAAGTAGGAGACAAGTATGGGGAGGGTAACGCTTATGGCAGTCTTGGCAATGCTTATGACCGTCTGGATGATTTCAAAAAAGCCATAGAGTACCACAACCTACATCTTAAAACCGCTAAAGAAGTAGGAGACAAGCATGGGGAGGGTAACGCTTATGGCAATCTTGGCAATGCTTATCACTGTCTGGGTGATTTCAAAAAAGCTATAGAGTACCACAACCTAGGTCTTAAAATAGCTAAAGAAGTAGGAGACAAGCATGGGGAGGCTGTTGGTTATGGCAATCTTGGCAATGCTTATTTTAGTCTGGGTGATTTCAAAAAAGGCATAGAGTACCACAACCTAGATCTTATAATAGCTAAAGAAGTAGGAGACAAATCCTTGGAGGCAATGGCCTACTGTTCATTAGGATGGGTTTTTGAGTTGCAAGGTAGACTGCCAAAAGCCGTTGAACATTACCAAGCTAGCATAAACTTATTCAATTCCTTGAGAGTACTTCTAATATCTAAAGATGAGTGGAAAGTTAATTTTCGAAATCAGCATCAAGAGACGTATACGGGTTTGTGGAGAGTTCTCGTAGAACAAGGTAATGTAGATGAAGCCTTATTTGTTGCTGAGAAAGGACGAGCTCAAGCTCTGACCGACCTCATGGAATCCAGTTTTTGTGGTGGAACAAGTCACCACAAGGGAGAAGATGAAGATTGCGCAGTTTTAAAAAACGTTCCATCCAACACTGTCTTTCAGGCAGTGGACAAAGCTAACGTCAATCTTTGGGTTGTGTCCGAAGGAAAACAAGTTCACTTAAGACAAAGTAAACTTAAAGGTTTTGTTTCAGAGAATAGTGGATCTAGCCTGTCCTTTGAGTCGTTCATGCTCGGTGTCTATACACAACTTGATTTTCGTTCTAATGTGAGATGCGAGAATCGATCTTTAGATGCTTTGAGGGAGGGCCATTCAAAAGTGGATGAGAAAACCAAAGAAGCCAAGCCTCAACCTCACATCCAACAAGACGGATGCTTGAGCACTTTGTATGATATCGTTATGAAGCCGGTGACTGACTTGATTGAAGGGGATGAGCTACTCATTATTCCTGATGGACCCCTGTGGATCGCTCCTTACGCTGCATTGAAGGATGGTAATTCTAAATACCTGTGTGAATCGTTCACAATCCGAGTTGCTCCATCGTTAGAAAGTCTTAGACTCATTGCTGATTGCCCAGATGATTATCACAAAAGCAGCGGTGCGTTACTTGTAGGAGATCCGTGGGTATCCGAGGTTACTAACAGCGAGGGAAAGAAAGTCCTCGAGCAGCTTCAGTATGCTAAAGAAGAAGTAGAAATGATCGGAAAAATTCTGAATATCACACCAATCACTGGCAGTCAGGCCACGAAACGTGAGGTGTTGAAAAGACTCAGTTCCGTTTCCCTAGTTCACTTTGCGGCACACGGATGTATGGAAACTGGCGAAATTGCTCTTACACCTGACCCAGACCGAATATCTACTGTGCCAACGGAGGAGGATTACATTTTAACAATTGGAGATGTGTTGAATGCTCAACTTCGGGCCAAACTTGTTGTGCTTAGTTGCTGCCACAGCGGCCGGGGCGAGATCAAGGCTGAAGGTGTGGTTGGCATTGCACGCGCTTTTATGGGGGCTGGTGCTCGATCTGTTGTGGTGTCCCTGTGGGCGATTGATGACCAGGCTACTCTTGAGTTCATGAAACACTTTTATCAACAACTTGCAGGAGGTAAACCAGCGAGCGAGTCACTGAACCTGGCCATGAAAAGCCTCAGAGAATCAGACACGTTCCGCGACATCAAATACTGGGCGCCCTTTTTGCTGATTGGAGATGACGTCACTCTGGACTTCATGGCAAAGGAAAGAGAAAATTTAATTTGAATATGAAATCACATAAATGAAAACTTTTTATTTCATCTCAAAATGAATGACGCAGGAACTTGGAAGGTTTAAATGCTTCTCTATTTTGGCGCTTTTTGGCTATTTTTCATTACTTTTCACTTTTTTATTAAATGGAACTTGAGATGTGTGACTTTACCTTGGTGAAGAAATAAAACAGACTATTTCAGTATAAATTGTTCAGTGGAATTGCTATTTTTTTACCTTTACAAATTTAGATGCTTGTGAAGAGAACAAGATGCAACAAGGCATCTGCTGTTAATACCTGAAGTTGTTGAAGGCGACTACGAGGTTTTCGTTTCGCCAAAAGGACACTCAGATCTATTCCTTTATTGCAATCATTTATGCGTAAAATAATTTAAAGATTTTTTTCTTGGACACAACCAGGAGCTTGTCCACCGGGTTTTAATTACGTTGATACTCTAAGCTTTTGATAAGCAAAGAAACAGTTTGTCATTTGCAAAAGGTGGCAAAATTTTAATTTCAAAAATGTGATTTGCAAACTTCGCAGCCATATGGGAGTTGATCTTAATGGTTTTTCTACGTCATAAATTACTTTGCTGCAATTTGCAATTATCTTTACAAAAAAATTGATCATCATTTTCAATTTTTTTTCAATCCATTTTAATGCAATCTAATTCCATCAGTGCCAAGATTGCCATTCTAAGCTTAATTTGAAGAAGTAATCATCAGAGATGATGTTGTTGAATTTGCTGACCATATGTTAGAGACATTAGACCTACTCTCAGGGGTGTGGCCAGCCTCTAGTCCCGTGGGCCCGGCCTACAATTGTTTTCCGCCCGCTTGACTTTTCTAATATGACTCTTACAAATGTTGAAACAAAAATTGAAATTTCTCAGGAAAAAGGCCTACAACAAGTCAAAGAGCTGGCTACAACGGCCTGCTTTCAATCAAACGAGTTTGATCAATTTTAGTCCGTTTTATAAAACACTCATCAGTTTGTTTTAGAGAACAACGACAGAGACAAATTGTCCATGTAATCTAAACAAGGAAATAGCGAAGCAGAGTTTACTTTAACTGAAGTTTCCATTGCTGTGACCTTTAATGTAGGAGACATGGAATTTGCTCTTTTTATAAGGAAAATATTTACGCCAATAAATTAGGGAAACACTTGAAGTAAGCCATGAAGTCCTCAATGGGAATTATTTTGGTGAAAATGTTCATGAATAAATGTAAGTCTAGGCCGTAGTTAAAAAGGTTCAGGGCTTCAGGATAAAACTTGCATTTTTTGAAAATTTCCAGTTCAAATTTTTTTCATGGCTTTAAATTTACCTTTAGGTATTCAGAGCACGCTTTTTAATTAGAACCCGTCATGTGGTCAAAAGTGTAAGGTATACTGTATCACAGCTGTTTTAAAAGAAATTTTTGTCAAATCAATGTTAATTTTTGACAGATTTTCATAACTACCATTGGTATATGCCAGTATAAAATGTGATAGTTAACCTTGCACATGGTTGAATATGATGTAACGTAGGATTTTAAAAACAAGCTGGGACAATTTCGGCTAAACATTCTTTTTATAATGTCAGTGTATTTGGTGTGAATTGTTTTGATGCTATTTGTATTTAAAGTTGAAGCTATTTGTTTATTTACCTTAGTTTTTATTCATTAACTCATTAACTCCCAAGTTGTGAAGAAAAATTCTCCCAACTGATAAGAATGTGTTTCTTTGTTGCTTCATTCTGAGAATTCGATGAAACATAACGTTTCTAGTGAAAAATAATCCGCAAGTTTAGATTTTCTCTAATTCTTATTGACACCATGTTTGTCAGTGCATTAATTTTGCGAGGAGAATTTAAGTTATGATCAATCTTGGGAATAAATGGGTTCATTTTAGTGTCTCCGTTTAGCGCGTACTTTACTTAATGCCTTGAACAATTTAATGCAGTTTGCATTGTACTTTTTTTTTAGTTTTTTGTGTAAGAGAAATAGAGAGTGTATAAAATACAAAAACTGCCTTTGTTTTCATTGTCTGTCTCCATATTCCAAGGATTCGCGTGAGATGCAGGGAGAACAGATCCTACGGGGACTTCAATGCTTGTTTTGACCCGCGCGCGCCAAGTTGATAATCTTTGCTGCTGACAGTGTACTGACATTCCATGTTTCAAGCCCCCACCCACCTAACAAACGCTCGTCGACTCTTCGATTGTGTCTGTTTCACTGTCTACCGTTCTCCATATTGTCACACGATTTTGAATGCCGACGGACGTGTTCATACTGTTACCTGTGTGCGCCCTTTTTACCTTTTCACACCTTTTCACATTCGTGCATCTCTTTTTTCTCCTTCCTTTTGTTCCTTCCCTTTTTTTTCATCGTACTTTTCCTTTATTCCCATTTTTACGCGCACTTCTTTCATCGCCCTCAACGTTATTCTTCTACGCGCTTCATTAGACGCGACTATCTTCTTGTCTCTTTCAGTTTTCATTCGTCTCAATCCTCGCACAACGTCAGGTCTCTTACAACTCATATACCTCCTTACTTCCCCAGAGTAGTTGTGCTTATTTTGTTCACTTCAGGATGGTGTCCTCTTAGCATTATGTCTAGTAAATTCTTAGTTTTCCTTTCGAATCATTCCCAGTCCACAGGGGTCTCAATTTTAAGTCTCACTTGCCAGTGTTTGCTCTCCTCGGTCCTCTCATCACAGTAGCAGCTATAAAACGAAAGAGCTCCCTCCAAGTCTCTGCGACATAATCGATGCACTTTGTTGGAAACGAGTCTTTCAATGTCCAAATTAAGGCTTCTTCTATCATCTGATTGGGAATGGATCAAATTCTCGTCCAGGGTCCACCTACATCGCGAGTCCAAGATGGCAGCAGGCCAATCCACAGACTAATCCGAGTCGGTAGCCGTCATCTTGGATGAAGACGCAGAGAGGACCTTGAGAAAGTATTTTGACAAGACAATAATCAAGAAAGGTTAAGTTATTGTAATGCTTCCTAAGAGGTAGTCGATAACAGCCCGAGAGATTCATTGGGAGCAAACACGTTCCGTCGATTATTGAACTCCATGTCTCCTTACGTTGTAGAACAAACTCCTCGAATAAGTACGCCTATATGCCCCTCTCCTCCTCCCCTAAATAGCACTATATATCCCTTTAATTGCAACTTTTAAAATTATACAGCACAATACAACATTATACCCCTGAGTAGCACTGTAAATCCGTAAAATGAAGTAACTGTGCAGCGCATCACACCAATATGAACCCCTAAATAGTACTACGCTTCCCTCTACTGAATTTTTTTTTCAGCATACAGCGCTCTATAAACTATTGCTCCAATTTGGCACGAAAATAATTGTGGATATTTGTCCGCGGACATTATCTATTCCAAGATGCCAAAACAGTGAGCTTCGAGGGACAATGTCCAAGGACAAATATCCGAACATAAATTCGTGCAAAATAGAGGCTATTGTGATTTTTATCCTTCAATTATTTTGCAACGCTCGTGAAAGAATCTTTATGAACAGCTCACTGAATTGAATTAAATTTGACACGAAGACTTATCGAGGTAGACGTAAGGTTTGCAAATTGGGGAATATCGCTTGCGTGATATTCTTGGATATCACCTAGTATTAGCTGGGGGATATTTAGTCACTTGCTGCGTTTACACCAATTGCGCGCGAGCAAAGATATTTGATGGATCATAAAAAGCAACAAGTACCCCTAGATAGCACTATACTTCCCTCTTCCACAATTTACATCACAATATAGCGCTATAAAACAACATGTACCCTTAAATAGTACTATACTTCTCTCTTCTGCAGTTTATATCTCTATACAGCGCTATACAACAATATGTACCCCTAGATACCACTATACTTCACTCTTCTGCACTCTACATCACGATACAGCGCTATACAACAATATCTAGCCCTAGATAGCATTATACTTCTCGCTACTGCAGTTTACATTACTATACAGCGCTATACAACAATATGTACCCCTAGATACAACTATACTTCACTCTTCTACACTCTACATCACGATACAGCGCTATACAACAATATCTACCCCTAGATAGCATTATACTTCTCGCTACTTCAGTTTACATTACTATACAGCTCTATACAACAATATTTACCCCAAAGTAACCTTGATCGGCATAACAGAATACATCGAAATTTTCCATGCTCTGTCTCTTTCTCCAAGGTTCATTAAATACTCGATGAAAACCTTTGCGTCGTTCAAAGAAAACGCAGCATTTTCCAGCGCAGTCGTGACTCGTTTGACGTGAAGACACGGAGATGGCGAGTTGATTAAGTCTTTAAATTTCAAACTCTTAAAGGTGGGAAATATTTCTGAAACAAAATCATTCACGAACATCACTATTAATTCTGAATAATGTAAATTCGATTCACGTTTATTTTAGATGATAAATTTTACTCTCATTTTGCCAATCATACAAAGAAATCAATACACTAAGAAATGCCTACAACAAGACACAGTTACACAGTTGTAAATCTCCATCCTCATCCTCAGTAGAACTATGCTATCACAGAGGTGGAATAATCGCGGAAGAAAAACCGCGCTCAAGACCTTCCTATATACCAAGGAAATCGTGCCACTGGATTCGACATGTGCCAGTAACCTACTTTCACATTTAACGTGACGTTCAGCTAAGATCAGCAAACTGTTTCTTTTTTTCTTCATTTTAAACGATTCCAATCCTAATAGTGGTATCATATTTGCATAAGAAAGCTAATGTCAACTCGAGACTCTGCATTAATTTTTTTTGATGAAATGAAACACAACAAACCAGAGATACTGCGTACTTAAAACACTAACCGTTTAAACATTTTCTTCCACATGACGCTTTAACGGGCTCAACGAGCTGCCAAAATTCTCTTCAAATCCGTTTTCGTTCGTGTGATAGCTTGACTTCTATTTCGATTTGACAGTTCACTTCGACAGTTTGACTGTTAAACCTTAAATGAAGATTTGTAGACACCAGCTGAATAGATTTATGAATTTGCTTAACGGCGAATGAACGCATTGAAATCAAAATTGATTTTCTTTAAGCTCAGCTCACTGAACTACAAGTCTGCTGTCAGATGATTAAAGTGGATGCTATTTTAGTCCCTTAAATTTCTCATTTCTCAATGCGTCAGCAATTGAAATTATATTCATGAAACAGGTACGCATTTTGTGACACAAATCTTGACAATGACTGGTGTAAGCCGCAAAGGTACAACGGACGATTACTGGTCATTCTGATTTTTCGGTCATTGCTAACGTAGTAGTTGGTCATAAGCATGATCCTAAGCAGACCCTTGCAAACGTTTCACCGAAACTGCAGAGACCTGGAGATTTTCGCTTAAACACACAACATTGGAGTAATATCAAGGTAAGAAAAAAAATTATTTTTGATTTTAATGAAGCCTTTTGAATTTTCTGAAACACACTTGCAAGTGCAATGACAGCTGAATGTTCTTAATAAAGGCGAAATAACCTTGGCTTTGCTCTCTAAAATAATGACTTAATATTTAGAAAGCAATCATATGATTTGAGTGACCAGTTCCGTAATGTTTACCCTGAAACGGCATTTAAAAAATTGAAAACCATTTCTAGCTTCCGCACAGAACTCATGTTGTGCTTCTTGTGTTGTTTCGCTGCTCGTCTGTCTTCGTCCTTTAAAATGATAAGTTTGTTTGGGACGTTAGGATTAGTTTTTTTTAGCAAAATAACTGGCCCAGCTATGACGGCCCTATTTACCGGACCAGGTAGGAATTCGCATAAGCTGACCTTTTTAATTTTTTCCTCATTTTAACACAGAGAACTCTTACACAATAAACTTTCAGCACCTTTGCTCTCTCAAAGTTCAGAGCCCTCTTGCTTCATAACTTTTTCATTCAGTACGATGGTGTTGTAGTTTTCACGGCTTACTGTTATGAAAATTCCTAAACTACACAGCATTGAATCGTTGTTAAGTGCTTCTTAATAATTGTGCGCTGAATATAATACTCGCCTATCAAAACAACATGTCCATTTACTATGAAGCGAAACTAACGACGTACATCTAAAAAGTTCTGCTTTGATTCTTTTTTATCCCTTAGTATTGAGCAAAAGATCAACAGTTTTTAAGGAGAGATCAGTGTATTGTGTTTCAACAATGAAGTGATTGAACGAATATTTATGGAAGATTTTACGATGACAACCCGTGTGGACATAGACGAGCATGCATCACTCCTGCACCGCTCAAGCTATTAGCTGCCTCTTCCAAACGAAGACAGGCGAAACAAAAGATCCATCAAACTGTGGGCTGTAGGCTTTGCCTTGCTGTTACTATGGAATGTTGCGGCCCATGTGTGTACATGATTCGAAGTGTAAATTGTTTCAAAGACAATTCCACTGTCTATTTTTGTGAGAAAGGCGCAGTGTTTCCATATTCCGAAGAACTGGTGATAACATGGCTTGCTATACTCTCTGTTTTCACCATCATCATCATCTTGGCACTGCAGAAAGTTCCAGATTTTCTTGGATACAAAGCCATCCTACATCAGCTGAAATTTCTTCCCTCCTGTTGGACTCTGATGATTCTTTTGTTTGTATCCTTGACCAGATACATCAAGCTCGCTATATCTGCCAAATCCATCAATTCCTGGATGATATTGATGGGTTTGGACTCTGATGATTCTTTTGTTTGTATCCTTGACCAGATACATCAAGCCCGCTATATCTGCCAAATCCATCAATTCCTGGATGATATTGATGGGTTTGGCTTTTAACTATATTCTTAGAACTTTATTTGTTGGCTTTTTGAATTATACGCAGTTGAATTTTTTGAAGCGTCAATATCCCAGTTATATCTTTGTGTTGTCAAAGCTTTCCGTGCTGGTGTTATTTGCCATCTCTCTAATGAACTTGCTCGCCACCATTTTAGAACTTACTGTTCAAGTTCATAAAGTGCATCGGTCTATGGGAGCACAACACTCACAATATTTTGAAATGTTAAATGATCTCCTGCGTGACTTTGGTACAACCACTTTTAGATTCAAAATAACGAGTTTCTTTTAGCAGAAACTTTTCATTGATGATAAGAATATTCTCTCTAACCGAGCACCTTTGCAGTGATAACATGGATGATAGAGCAGTAAAACAGAGAGTGTATAGATTGGTGGGAGTGACGGCCTCTCATCCCATTTGGCGCAATTTTCGATTGAGTATCGAAAGTAATCGGAAATTTGCTTCACCACGCTCTGTGATTGGTCCAGAAAATTTAAACTCTCGCTCCCTTCGGAACTAATCAGCTGCAACGCTAAACCCAATTGTGACTCGTACCCTCGCGTGTTTCCACGACCTTTGTAGTTTTTCTTGGTTTTACTTTGAATTCGTATCTGTTCTTTGAGATAATTTCCTCTCCTCTTATTGGCCGATGTATTAACTTTGGCTTTGGTTTTAAGACACACAATCGAAATGCACTATTAGGAATTCTATTACTTTCTATCTATACGAACGACCGAGAAAACGGCTCTAACCAATTGTAAATAGCCCGTTCCCCATCTCTCTGGTTAAAAAAGCACATGACATAATATTCGTGTTTTCGTGTCTCAAGAGAAATTGTTAGTTTCTTCTTAGATGTTTCCCTTAACATGTAAACGGGTTTAAATCCTAATATACCAATCTCATTTCATTTTTATTACTGAGACTCATTATATTTTTATTTGGTTGCTCTTTTTGTTACGTACACGTTCAAACGCAAATAATTTAGTGTTTTAACCAATAAAAGGTGAGTTTGATTCAAAGGTTTTGCGCATCCTCAATGCACATATTTATAGCGCAAAATCGTTGCAGTGAACGGCTTTCAACTTGAAAAGCGCCTAACTCGAAGTGGCACCATGAGTGTTCGTGTCAATCAGGAGAATCTCGGGCGTATTCATCGATTCCCCCGCACGAAAATTGGAATGGTTTTAATCTAATCTAAAATTTCTTTGCTAATGGGGAGTCTACATTTCTATCAGTCTGTTCTAAACAGCGAAAGATTAGTCTTTAAACGCAGCTAAATAATTTCCGCCTGAGTGCAACACCAAATCAACACGCCGCTAGTTGTATGTTGGTGAATATTTTATAATAGTGGTGTCTACGTTAGTGCGTGACAGTCTGTCACTCCATTAAGCAAGAAACAATAAAGTTCCGCAAAGAAACTTGTGAAAAACAAAAGTAAATGCAAGTTGAAAAGAGTTTCGTAAAATAAATACCTGCTTTAGAATGTTTGTTTTTAAGGAGTGCGTGACTCGATATCGAGACCAAGTGAGAACTCGTAGGAATGGAGATGCTTCGTGACAAAAGTCACGCATTGAGACCCTAATGCTGCTTTTTTCTGTTTTTAACCCCATTTGTCGAGAGCATATATATTAAATGTAATTCAGGCTAAGTTGAGTTGATGGCTACTGCTACCTGTTGTAGTCATCTTTTTATATGATAACGTTAAGACAGAAATTTAGTAGCATACATTTCTTCACATTTTTAGTGGCTATGGGGAGGATTTCAACTGAAGTTCCAATTTGTGGACGTTGAAACAGCTGACAAAGAAATTACTCAGGGTGTTAATGAAGACTACTTACGAGGTTCGCTTTAAGCCTCAGTTACTTTACTACAAGAACATTCACTGTGTATTCCGGCTGTATGTAGATCGTAGCAGAGGCACAGCTGCATGTATGACCACCCCGTAGGGTGTGCTTCCTAGTTATAGGTCACGGTCACGACCGAACTGACTATCGACTATAGTATTTTTAACAGAGTAAATTACAATAATGGGGTCGCACATTTTCGAAATTTTGGGGGTAAGACAAGTCTAAGAAAGTAGGGATTAAATGACGGAAAGTTCGCAGTTAGAAGGTCGTTACCAGCACGTATTACCTAAAGAGACTAAGATGGGGTCGATAATTAACCACAGAATAGACTATGATGGGGTAGGGGTTCTGAAAGGCCAACGGCAGATGCCCCACAAAAATTGACTCAAGCAACCTCTCAATTTATCTTATATTTTTTCTTCTACAGGTGGTTTTGGCGTTACCATCATGACAGCTTGCCCCGAAATAGATCAGCCACAGATACGGAAATCAGCCAAAATAATACTAATCTGGCCAAGACAACGAAATTCCTGTTATCCAGTGGTCTTCAGTTTGTTGTTGCTATGGCAACTACTTAGGGCACTTCCGAGCATGATTTGTGATGTTGCTTGCATCAGGGTCCAATCCACCGCATATCAGTGCAATAAAATGCCGCTTTCCCTTTTTCAGAACAGCTAACGATAGTGTGGCTGGCTTCGCTGTGTATTTTCACCGCTGGCTCAGTTGTTGCTTTTCGGAATGTTCTACAGTTCCCCGGTCACAAGGCAATTCTATATCAGCTCATGTTTGTTCCTTCATTCGTGACTTTGGTTCTTCTTCTCACCCTCGCCTTGTCATCAACCTATTCATTTCTATCGAGTCTTCTTCATCTTGGGTCATAATTTTTTTTCCTCTTTAGTAAGTTATATTCTCAAAAGTTTAGCTGTAGGATTTCTAATTTACACCTATGGGCGACCGTCACCGCCAAAAATACAAAAATAAAATTAGTTGGTAATTAGTCTAATTGTCTTTTGGAGAACGCTTGATCTTATCTTAAGAGATTTATTTCAAATACAAATGGACAAGTCGCCTTTGGTGAAATGAAATATTCAAGCAAAAATGTTAATACAATTCAGGAGCTGTGTAGCCAACCTTGTTGAACTGATTCAATAAAAACATGAGTGGCCAAGTGTTAACTGAAATGGTGCAGTGTCGAAATGACAAACGGTTCAGCTAACTGTACTTTAGTGACTTGACACAAACGGTTCAGAGTAGTGTGAAATGGCTTAAGTTATCGGCAAATGGTTAATCGTAGGCCGCAATGGTTTAGTATCGAATCAATCTCCTCACCATAAAGTGAAATGGTTTAGCGTGACCTCAAATGCTTTAGCGTGACGACAAATGGTTTAGTACAAACCGAAATGGTTTAGTGTTACAACAGTTGGTTTACGCCGTAACCGACAAAAATACAAAAGGGAAATAGGCAAGTCGTCGTCCTTGTCCACTGGACTCAAAGAGCCTCACTCCGGTAATAACCTTTTTCACATTTGTCTATTTTAGCTTGTTAGCGAATAAATTTATACCCTCATCATCTTTCCGCAATATCAGTAAGCAATGATATTTCGGAACAAAAGGAATAACAAAAATACAGATAAAGTGCATCATTTTACGCGACAGCACATTTACTATCTAGACAGTAAGAACCGTAGCTGGGAAACATGATAAAGCGATTCATTGTTTTAAGACGACGAAACTACAACTAAAGGGCGCCTAAAAACTACATAGTTTTTATAGTTTTGAGACGCCCTTGAGATTCTTATCCTATTCAATTTCAAGCTTGACTTTTCCATTTCACTTTTGTATTTTTGGCGGTTACGGCGTAAACCAACTGCACCAACCGCTGTAACACGAAACCATTTCGGTTTGTACGAAACCATTTGTCGTCACGCTAAACCATTTGGGGTCACGCTAAACCATTTGGGGTCACGCTAAACCATTTAGGGTCACGCTAAACCATTTCACCTTACGGTGAGGAGATTGATGCGATACTAAACCAGTGCGGCTACGATTAACCATTTGCCCATAACCTAGGCCATTTCACACCACTCTGAACCGTTTTTGTCAAGTTACTGAACCAAAGTACAGTTAGCTGAACCGTTTGTCATTTCGACACTGAACCATTTCAGTTAACACTTGGCCACTCATGTTTTTATTGAATCAGTTCAACAAGGATGGCTACACAGCTCCTCAATTGTATAAACCATTTTTTGTTTGAATATTTCATTTCACCAAATGCGACTTGTCCAATTGTATTTTAAATAAATCTCATAGGATAAGATAAATCGTTATCCAAAAGACAATTAGACTCTATTTGTTAATTACAAACCAATTCTGTTTTTGTATTTTTGGCGGTGACAGCTGCCCATATGTGGGCTCTTCTTTCAATTTCAGTTGGAGCATTTCCGGCTTCAAGCTTGCACAGATTTATCGGCCAAGAAACTTTCTGTTTCATTTTCACAACGCACCGTTGCGTTTCTCCGTTTCATGACATAGCTTTCGAGTCTTTCTTAGTACTTTCTCTGTCTTAGTGACTTTGAAACATTTTCATGACAGACTGAGGAAGCAAGGTCGTAAAATAGTCAAAGGTGCCTTCCATTTCCGCGACAGAGGTAAGAACGCATGGTTGTGTCAGATTTTTGAGTGTAAGGTAAATACTTTTATTTGAAATTTTTTTAGTTGAGATTTCCTCCTTCAAATGTTCCTCATCTTTCCGAACTTTCTCTGATTTCCGACAATGAAAGACGTTCCTACAGTTAAGTTACGACGATTGCCAACTTTTACTTTATTCTGGCCTGTATTTATTGTATTGCCGCTTCGTGTTAGTTACAAGCTTATTAAGCTGAGCTTGTTTGAACAAGTTACAGCTGTCGAATTCACAAAAATTCGCAAGCAATGCCTGGCATTTACCTTGGACAAACTAAGTAATTCGGGAGAGTTACAAAGGATATCCAAATTATCGATTTGATTCAGTGCAAGCCCTTTTGATCGCAACACTTTCAGTTTCGTTTGCGTGTCATGCGGAGCATGTACACAATCGTGTTCGGCACTAGCTTTCATGTCGGGCTGATGTACGTATTAACTTAATTTGCTCCCGTATTTACGATGCATTTGATCAAAACGCGATAAACATTTTCAGCGTATTTCATGTGTTTATGTTTATCATTTTATACTGTAGTTTGAAAGCGATTTTTTCTTTTCGATAGACAGCTTAGATTGTCCTTCCAAACTGTGCTGATTTCTTTGTTAAATATCGAGACAAGTTGATTTTTCTTCAAATTCAGCTAGTTATTTACTGCAAGAGTCCTTTCAATTAACTGCATTCGAGTTTTAGGAATCCAATTCATCAACTGGTAATGATTGATTAGTGTCTGAGTGAAGTTTTACCTTTTGTCATCTGCTAATCACCATACGATCAATCAATAATCATATCAACTGAATGTTTCCGATCAATTTTTTTTTAATCAAAACTGGTTTAGTTCTACATGAGGCTGCATGCATCCAAGTATGTGTTTGTTGATAATTTATGTTGTTATATGGCAAGGTAGTCTTGGGATAAATGTAAAGTTCTGATTGCTTCTTACTTGGTCAGGATTTTGCCACATAGACCATCATTGCACCATACAGAAAATCATAAAACATGTAAATACATTGTAAACTAGTTTAGTCCAAGTGACATTGGTGCATGACAATTACCTTGCTCTCTTGAGGGGTACTGGGGAATATTGGCACCATGTCATTCCTATACTGTTACAACCTTGGGCCAATATACCTCTGTAAAGCCCTGGCAATCAGCTGGTTATATAGAAGTTTGTAGTGGTTTTTGTAAAAGCGATATACAGTTACATGCTATTTTGAATTCCAGTTCAATTGACTTCCTTGCTACTCCACATTTATTGAATTTTTTTGTACATGAAGACAGCCAGCAAGGATTATTTGATATTTAAAAAACAACCGGTCATGATTATTAGGAGAATAAAAGTTAGCATCAAAGACAAATCAATTTTGTGCACAGACAAAAAATACAAAAAATGTACATATACTAATAAAGCAAAAATGTCAGCACCTGTACCAAATTGAAATCCATTTCAACATACATCAGCATGCATAAATGTAGATATTTCACTGTTTTTCCTGTGATAAAGTGAAACAGTTGAACTAACAATCACCTATACAAATATGGGCATCAGCTCAACTGTAGGAAATTGAATAAATGAAATACATCTTTTATAAGTTTTGAGCAGTAATCCCTATTTAAAAATCAAATATGAAAATTTTACTTTGGTGTTGTAAAATTTCTTTCTTATGAGAAATGATTCAGCATAAACTCTCTCCTCTTGCAGAGACATGGTGGTCTTATGATTAGTGAGGTGGACGCACGGTCAAGAGGTCTGCATTTGTAGCCTGGCCTGTGCTGGACTCAGGGTCAAGAAGTCTGGGTTCCAGTCAATGTGTTGTGTTCTTGTGCAAAACACTTTACTCTTACAGTGTCTGTCTCCACCCAGGAGTATAAATGGGTAGCAAACATTAGTTAGGGAAACCTGATAAAATGCAAGGGGGGTGAAAGGGGGGGGGGAGGGATAACGGTGGAATGGACTTGCATCCTGTCCAGGGTTGGGTAGTAATACTCCCAGTTGCTTCATGTAAGGAAACCAGGATTAAGTAAAGCTCAGGCCCTGGCAGGCCACTTTTCAAATCCAGATGTGACCTAACTACCTACCACCTCTTAGTTTAAATGATTTAAATTGCTACTGTTACAAATTATATAAACTTGAAACACACAGATGTTGATTTTTGCCCAATTTATTTCAGTCAATTGCATAGGAATGTCTTTGGTAAATCTTGAAATTTATTGTAATGAGAAGTGAATTACTGTTTATTTAAATATTAATGCTTGTTTTCTTCAATATATATATCTTTTGTTCTTTTACTGCTTTAAATATGCTATTAATATTAATTGCTTATGATTTTGAGTCTATGTATCCCTCCCATTCTCAGGAGGGGAAAAATATTTAGTTTACAATTGGGTAATATGTTGAGCTAATTTTTTTACCATTTGCAACCATCTTTTTTTTCAGGCCAGGATGACTTAAAACAGCAACTTTTTGAAAGAAGCATCCTCTTACAGTTGCTATGGCTAAAGAAAGAAGTCCAATTAAGGTTCCATCTGAAAATGAAGACTTACCTGACAAAGAAAATGCTCCAGATTTTGATGAGGACACTTTACGAGGTGAGCTAGGTTCAACTTTGGCTTCAGTCACTGTTAAAACATTTTCTATTCCACCAGTTTCAAGAATGTAAGCAGATGTGGAGAATGATATTAATACACTGCATGACCACCTTAAAGGATATTTGGCCAGTCATGAAGCTCTTCTATGATTAAAATATGCTGTTCATTGACTGAGAGGATCCATGACATATTTGTTATTTTCTTTTCTCAAATTTCAAAGCAAGTACACAAAGTTATAATAAGTAAAGACTTTATTTGATCATCATATGACATTCATTTTGTAAGTTTGCATCATAAGTACCATCATCATCATCATCTTTCCATTATATTATGCAACATCAAATTGAAAGTTTCAACTTCCCCTAAGCAACCAATTTCCAGTAGAGTGCAAGTGTTATATCATTGAATATGGAGGTGTTTAACCCTTGACACCCTAACATCAGTATCCATATTCTCCATACTATTCTTTGTATGTTTCTTGTGGTACTGAAAAAGAGAATTCATTTGAAGATCAATGCTTCTTAGGTTGGTGATCATTTTCTTTATTCTCATGAGCTTAGTGAATGATTCAGCAGTATTACTCCAAGCTTTTCAGGGGATGGGTCAAGTCAGGCAGGTGCAAAAGTGGCAGCTGGCACTAAAGGAAAAATCTGCAGATTTTAAATCTCCAGATCTTGGCAGCTCTGCTTATGCACTAATTAACTACAACCACAGGTAATTATTAACTACAACCACAGACTTTGACACAAATTATTTTTTATTTTTTCTTTGCAGCCACAGCTGATGTTTATAGAAATGAGGGTAATGAGGCCTTCAAGAAAGGAGATTTCATCAATGCTATTCATTTTTACACCAAAGGAATTAAAATGAACTGCAATGAGAAAGAACTGAAGGCCAAACTGCACAACAACAGGGCTATTGCTCATTCTAAACTTGGTAAGATGATGAGAGCTTTAATATGCATTTTTTTTTTTTGCTATTTTGAAGCTATTGAGTTGTCAGTAGTAGTTTTCAGAAAAAAAGTTATAATTTTGAATGCATGCCCGGAAAATTTAAATCTTATCTTGGCCTCTCAAATATACGAAGAAGTAACCTCTTACCCCAGATATCAATGAGCATCACAAGTTTTTCCCAAAATTATAGTAATGGTATTTGGTTTGCAACATGTATGGCTAATCAGAGATATCTATTTCAATAACAGGAAATCACCAGGATTCACTGAGGGATGCAGAAGCAGCCATTAAGTTAAATCCAACTTTCCTTAAGGCAATTGTGAGAGGTTAGATTTGTTAGCTGTGCTATAATAATAATAACAAAAGAACTCAACACTCTAAGGTTAAATGAGGTTAAATGGAGTTCAATCTTGTCTCAATTGACTTTAATTAAGAGGTCGAGACCACCCTGATGTACATTTGAATCCAGCTCTTGACTGCTACGCCATTAATCATGATAAGAATGTTATTTTGAACGGGATGAAGAACTCAATGCGGAATGCAAAGCAAAATTTCAGCATGAATATTTTAGTTCCTTAAGTCCAATGAGTCACAGGTGTCAGATATGTTAAGAGCGTGTCCACGAGATCGCCGGGCAGTCGTGCTACAAGCCATCTCACCGATTTCAATGAAACTTTGGCAGAACTGGTTTCTGTTTTGGTTCTTCCGGGGGGAGATAGACCACCCCCGGTTTTTCTTAGTTTTCACCAAGGAAATCGCTTCAAATGGGTAAAATGTATGAAGCTCTCACGGCGATGGTATTTAATCAATTACTTTGAAGATTTGCACACATATTTTTACATTCTTAGTTAATGTCTGCTGAGAGTATCAGTCAGTTTGATTGACGGCTTGTCAATCAACAGAGGCAAATATACGACTTTGGTTTTAGACTTTTCGATTCATCCAAATATTTGACAACTTTGAGGTCAAATATCTCCCGTTGCCAGAAAGCTACAACACTAATCCTAATTCCCCTTTATAACCCATCATTTCATCTCTGAAAATCATCAAGAAAATCTTTGGGCACTACCGTATTTTTGTCTTGGATGCCTTTTAAAATCTGCGACTGTGACAAGTTTCTCTCAACTACACCTGTCACGCAATTCTTTTTCTAGGCGGTCACTTGACAAAATAAACCTACATTTTTTAGCTCTCTATATAAGATGATTGATCAAGAAAGGTGAAAAATGTGAAAAACTTTCGAAATTTTTTGTAGGATTGGAAAATTTCACGTTTAGAGAGATGCATGTAAACGAAAAATCAATGTGAAAATCGAAGCGTTTCTTTCTTCAGTCGTTTATTACTTTGAAGATTTGCTAAAATCAGCAGATATGGCTTTTGTACGGCACAAAACATTCATTAGTCTATAATATGATTGTTAATCATCATCATTGCTCATTTTATTTCATGCTGCGTGTTGGTTGATATTACTAATTGTTCCAGTGTGCTACAACTTCAGCTTTTACAGACGAGAAATTCTGCGCTCTCGCTCGAGAGCAAATATCAATAGTTCTATCGGACTAAAAACTGTGCCTCTATCCCGAAAATAAAATTAAAATAGTGTTGTCGTTGTCACTTACCGCCATCAAACATTTCCATGCAGAACTCCGCTAAGCTAACATCTGTTGTGTGACCCGAAGACTCTTAGTAGGAATTATTCAAGCGCGTTGTTCATGCTGTCTGCTAGATAACAATTTGAGAATAATCTGCAGATCTCTATGATTATTTGCCTGCTTCGATCGTAAAATATCTGCATATTTTTTTCAAGCACTCTAGTACTACACATAAATCTTCATCTCACTAGATCGAGTGTTGCCGGCGTTTAATTGCGTGACTTGTAAAACTTTTAAATAAGAATCTGGCCAGCGGTAATTTGACGAGTAGCCTTCCTGCAAATTACCCTTGATGAAATCCCAAGACATAGCCAGTTGTTTTCGTGAGCAAAGACAATAAACATGAGAGAAAAGTGAGATGCAAATGTCTTCTTTTTTTTTTAGCTTAATAACATATTTACCCTCTCCCGCAGTCTTCGTCTAAATTAAGGTCTCTCGTTATCTTCTGCCTTGTTCGGTCAGTTTCGAATTCTGAAGCTAGATCATTGGCATCGGCCTCTCCGTCCTTATTCATATTTACAGAGGGGGACCTCATCAATAAACCAATTTTTGTTACGGCAGAAACCGGCTGAAGTATCGAGCGATTTGCTGCTGTATCAACCGGTCAGTCTTAGACAACATTTCTGGCTGGTGTCGTCTCTTAATCTCGATATTTGGGAAATCACATTGGAGGCGGTTGCCTTACTAGTTTCCTCCCTTGTCCAGCACACGTCTAGGAGATAATTCTCTGCTTTCTGAGAAAAGGTGGCTGTTTTTTGTGTTTTCCAAAGAGCCCATCCCAAGTCCTCTTGGCTAGTTAGGGATTGTTCGTCAGAATTTTTACCTGAGGTCCGACCTCGAACGTAGCCGTCCCCTATAGAATGGCAAGCCGGTCTTAGTCCATTTCCTCTTGATCTTATCCTAGGCGGAATTTTTTTGTCGGCTTCACTGTGTTTGTCTTTGTCAGGATACATCCTTCTTTTAGCAAGAATATCTGGCTTTCTTGTTCCGTCCATGACGGATTGGGTATAGTTCTCGCGATGACCCGCGTTCAGAAATCTGTGCACGTTGCTGATAAGCACCCGCTTCTACGACTAGTTTGCTGAAAGTTTCTAATGTGATGAGTCTAGTGAGATCCTGAGGTGCTTCAAACTGTGCCAGTTGGTCTGCGCTATAAACTTGTCGTAGTTCTTAAGTCAGAGGGAGGATCGCCCACCTCTATCTATGTGAGCGCTTCTACAATACCTGCGTATCCCTAGCAATCATATGATATAAAGTTCATCTCAGTCACAAATCACCATTTAGGAAAACTGATATTCAGATAAGCGCTCTTCTTGCCCTTCTCCTTATTCATTGTCGACTCTAAGATAGCAGCTACAGTACGCGTTCTATTTAGGTTTACAGTCACCTTGCTGCCACCAGAAAGACTCGCCACCAGCTTTGATTTCTTCTGCCATCTGCAGATTCATCTCTCTCTCATTTTATGTCTCCGATTTTTATGAGGAGGATACTGGCATTTACGAACCCGAAGGTCTGAATCTCACGCCAAGTTGTGCACGATATTTGAGGTACATCGTGAAATTGCGGTCTTCGTAATCTCCAAATAAGCCAATACGCGCTAGAATAAGCTTCATCTCGGATGAAACGCATGTTTGGGATACATCGACGTCTCTCAAATGTTTTTTTTTAAGCTGTATACCCACGAATTTAGAGGTGTGAGCTGTTGCCGTCCCTGGCCAGCGCGAAAAAAGTAACATTTGGTTGTACATTTTGTTGCAAATGAAGAAGACAACTGCACCATCTTGACTTTATTAATTCGAGTGTTAGATTGAATTGAGGGCTTTTTAGACACTCGATTTCTTATATGACATCACTATGAAGACGAAATACAACTGATACACCTACACTACATAGGATTAACAATGTCTGTTGCGCTGTTGCGAGAAGGAGGAAAATTTTACCGGAAGTGTACGCTCTTTTTAAAAAGAGTTTCAGAGACGTTTCAGAGACGTTTCAGAGATGTCTATCTTTGATCGGCTGTCACAAAAAAATGACCCCCACTTAAATTTACTAGGAAAAATGAACTTACCAACTCCTTGAAAAAATTGGAATTCATTTGACCGATACGCCGGTTTTTTCAATTTTTCTTTTTCCTCGGGCTGCTAGGAAACAGTTCATAAGTGACTCATGAATAAAGTGTTTTGAAATACCGTTCGGGATTTGCCTTTTTTTTCTGCGTGCAAATCAAGGGTAGACAAAGTTTTTAAAACATTTGACTAAAATTTCATGAAGTTCACCTCGATAATTTTCGTCGGCCAGAGTCAAGACGCGCCAAGCTAAGCGAGATCGTCCTCCAGTAAAAAATTTTTCCAAAGAATAAACGTGGCGAGCGTGAGGAAACGCACATTTTTTCATCATTGTGATCAAAGTCCAATGATGTAGCTAAATCGGTACTTACGGTGTCAAACCATTGATTATGACAGGGTGAGCTTAGTTTTTCTGTCGAGGTCGACGTGACCTCACATTAAAAGCATTTTTGACGGAACAAACTAGTGAGCATCACTGCACGAACTGAGAAAGTAAAAACTTGTATTTATCTCCCACGCGTTTCGTCTGACAATAGTAGACTTCATCAAGGATTTTTTCAAGTAGGGTAAATAAGCTTGCTCATATACAAGTAGTAAATAAGTTGTCTCTTTACTATTGAAGTCAGTGGATAGAATAAGCCAGGTGCGCCTACGGTGTTATACATGCGTGACATTTTCCGGACGTTACATGTACGAGTACATGATCCGTTTAAGGGTCACAGATTTAGTGTAAATATTTCCCTCCTCAACATCACCCAATGTCTCTTGTTTACAGAGGTCTTAGAACGTTTCATTATATGGAGTTGCCTTCTGCGAGTAGAAGGCTAGAAGCGAATTTCTCAGGCGTAATTGCCTTTGATTTCTCAATTGATGTTGTCGCAAACACAGTTTTTGCGAGTCACGAGACAAAAAAACTTATCAGAACCTAGTTTCATGTTCTAATGGAAATAAATAGCAAATAAAAACACATTTTCTTGAGAAATAAAGTCACAAATGAGGGGGGTTCTCTGAAACAAATAGCGATAGAAGAGGATTTCAGTTCTGGTCAATATTGACTTTTCATGGCCTAATTCCAAATCAGAGGGAACGTGCTGAAGGAATAAAAAAACATAAATGTGTGATAATGCAAGCAAGAGAATGAAAATACAAATAAAGAAAAAGGAGAAAACATAGGAACCCGTGTTGCAGCGTGCAGATATCTTTTGAACCAGACCTACACACATAAGCCCCACACCAGCCAGAGAAACTCGAAAGAGTCCTGTATATGAACTAGCTCGCACATGCACGCAGGAAAGGCCACGACAATCAGCGAAAATAATAGCAAATGCAGATGACATTTGCAGTCAAAAAACAGGAAAATAAGATAACAGAAGGATTAGGAACTTTCTAGAAGTGCCTTCTTGAAAAGAAAGATGAACAATTTTTACTTCTCATAAAAGGTCACGCAGTGACCCTACAAATACTATTCCTATACGTGGAATTTCTTGATGGTGGAAAGTGGAAAAAAACATTTTCCATTCTTATTTTCTGGAAACATGGCGTAGTTAATGAATTCATGGGGCTATTGATATTTCCTAACAAATAAGGGGGGCAGAGTTTCCTGTCATTCGCGGTATGGAAAAGCCGAAGTTGTTACACTCGGGAACTTGTACGTCAACAAGCAGGCGACATGTGACTGTAAAATCTCCTCTCCTGTTACAGTTTCCTTATTGAAAACTGTGCGATAATGATAATAGACGATCAAAGTATAGGCTAATGAATTTTTTGTTCTCTACAAGAGCCCTATGTCCTGATTTTAGCAAATCTTCAAAGTAATAAACGACTGAAGAAAGAAACGCTACGATCTTCCCATTTATCTTCCGTCAACATGCATCTCTCTAAACGTGAAATTTTCCATTTCTACAAAAAATCTCGAACGTTTTTTCACAGTTTTCACCTTTCTTGACCAATCAACTTGTATAAAGAGCTAAAAAATGTAGGTTTATTTTGTCAAGTGACCGCCTAAAGCAAGAATTGCGTGACAGGTGTAGTTGAGAGAAACTTGTCACAGTCGCAGGTATCCAAGACAAAAATACGGTAGTGCCCAAAGATTTTTTTGATGATTTTCAGAGATGAAATGATGGGTTATAAAGGGCAATTAAGATTAGTGTTGTAGCTTTCTGGCAACGGGAGATATTTGACCTTAAAGTTGTAAAATATTTAGATGAATCGAAAAGTCTAAAACCAAAGTCGTATATTTGCCTGTGTTCATTGACAAGCCGTCAATCAAACTGACTGATACTCGCGGCGGCCATTAACTAAGGATGTAAAAATATGTGTGCAAATTCTCAAAGTAATCGGTGAAATACCATCACAGTTAAAGCTTCATACATTTTACCTATTTGAAGCGATTTCCTTGGTGAAAACCAAGAAAAACCGGGGGGTGGTCTATATTCACCCGGAAAAAACCAAAACAGAAACCAGTCTGTTTTTTTTAGTTTTGGGGTAGACCCTTTAAACTGACAAAGTTTCATTGAAATCGGTGAGATGGCATGTAGCGCGACTACCCGGTGCTCTCGTGGACACGCTCTTAAGTCACTATCTAGCTGTTTTAAAAAGAAGGTTCAAGACTTACCTAACTTTTAGTGTTTTTTGTGGGAGTTGTTGATCCCAATTTAAGTGTTCTTAGAAGTTTCAGTTGTCTGTAAAGCTAAATAAATCTAACTGAAACCTAATAGGGCCTGTTTATTCTTTTCCGTTTAGTTTTTTGGTATTGCTTTGTTTTGTCTTTTTTTTTTCTTCTGGTCTGTAATGATTTCAATGGTTTCAGGTTCTTTTCTCAGAATTGAGCTACAGTAACAGTATGCTTCTTTGTGTTGTTGCCTACAGGAGCCACTGCTTGTATTGAATTGAAGAGATTTGAAGAAGCAATCACTTGGTGTGATAAGGGACTAGCTGTATCCTTTGAAGGAATCTTTTATTTTTAACCGTGGGTATAATCGAAAAAAGCATCCAGCTCATATACTTTCAAGGGGGCAAGTACAAAGAAGGGTATTAATTATTATGGGAACTTGTGATTAATGAAATTACTCCTTTTAGCCGATTTGACTTAGTTCTACTATCCATGCCAATAACTGGTACATTAGTTTAAATAACCCTTTAATTTCCCAGACCAAATTTGTAATTATCCTTACTGTCAACCATACAATTCTTGTAATGTTAGTACAGAGAATTCAGTATTGCATCAACTAACTATTTTTAAATTGATATATTTTTTTTTACTCTCAACACTTATCTGATTGATATTGTATTGCTATTGTAAGGAGAAATTCTCTTTTGGTCACTCACGGGAGTTAAAGGGTTAGAAGACTAACATTCATCCAGTTTATACATCGTACTTGGGTAGATGATCTCTCTAAAACAAGCCAGAACAAAAAGCTCTTTAATGTTTACATATCTTATGCAGATTTTCTGCCTTCGACTTTTTGCCTCTACTTAGAGACTCAGAAACTTTCGTTGTGCTTTCCTATGGACAAATAAAAATTTTAAAGATATGTCTTTATTTTATGTATTTTTGTTTTTTCCTCATTTTTAACTCTTAACATAAAAAAAGATTGACAAAAACAATAGGATCTTGTCGTCATTAAGACTTCAGTCTGTCAGTGAAGTGGGAGATAAGTCCATGGAGGAAAAAGATCCTATTAGTCATGACCACGGTAGTGCAAGTTCAGGTGATGTCAAGAAAGTCATAGATCTCTATAATCGGGGAGAAGAAGCCATAGAGTACTACAAGCTATATCTTAAAAAAGCTAAAGAAGTAGGAGACAAGCATGGGGAGGGTGTTGCTTATAGCAATCTTGGCAATGCTTATGACCGTCTGGGTGATTTCAAAAAAGCCATAGAGTACCACAACCTAGATCTTAAAATAGCTAAAGAAGTAGGAGACAAGCATGGGGAGGGTAACGCTTATGGCAATCTTGGCAATGCTTATCGCTGTCTGGGTGATTTCAAAAAAGCCATAGAGTACTACAACCTACATCTTAAAATAGCTAAAGAAGTAGGAGACAAGCATGGGGAGGGTAACGCTTATGGCAATCTTGGCAATGCTTATCTTAGTCTGGGTGATTTCAAAAAAGCCAGAGAGTACTACAACCTACATCTTAAAATAGCTAAAGAAGTAGGAGACAAGCATGGGGAGGGTTGTGCTTATGGCAATCTTGGCAATGCTTATCTTAGTCTGGGTGATTTCAAAAAAGCCATAGAGTACCACAGCCTACATCTTAAAATTGCTAAAGAAGTAGGAGACAAGCATGGGGAGGGTAACGCTTATGGCAATCTTGGCAATGCTTATCACCATCTGGGTGATTTCAAAAAAGCCATAGAGTACCGCAACCTACATCTTAAAATAGCTAAAGAAGTAGGAGACAAGCATGGGGAGGGTGGTGCTTATGGCAATCTTGGCAATGCTTATCGCTGTCTGGGTGATTTCAAAAACGCCATAGAGTACCACAACCTACATCTTAAAATAGCTAAAGAAGTAGGAGACAAGCATGGCAAGGGTAACGCTTATGGCAGTCTTGGCAATGCTTATCACCGTCAGGGTGATTTCAAAAAAGCCATAGAGTACCACAACCTACATCTTAAAATAGCTAAAGAAGTAGGAGACAAGCATGGGGAGGGTAAAGCTTATAACAATCTTGGCAATGCTTATCGCGGTCTGGGTGATTTCAAAAAAGCCATAGAGTACCACAACCTAGATCTTAAAATAGTTAAAGAAGTAGGAGACAAGCATGGGGAGGGTAACGCTTATGGCAATCTTGGCAGTGCTTATCACTTTCTGGGTGATTTCAAAAAAGCCATAGAGTACTACAACCTACATCTTAAAATTGCTAAAGAAGTAGGAGACAAGCATGGGGAGGGTTGTGCTTATGGCAATCTTGGCAATGCTTATCTTAGTCTGGGTGATTTCAAAAAAGCCATAGAGTACTACAACCTATATCTTAAAATTGCTAAAGAAGTAGGAGACAAGCATGAAGAGGGTAACGCTTATGGCAGTCTTGGCAATGCTTATCACTTTCTGGGTGATTTAAAAAAAGCCATAGAGTACATCAACCTACATCTTAAAATAGCTAAAGAAGTAGGAGACAAGCATGGGGAGGGTGGTGCTTATGGCAATCTTGGCAATGCTTATCGCCGTCTGGGTGATTTCAAAAAAGCCATAGAGTACTACAACCTACATCTTAAAATAGCTAAAGAAGTAGGAGACAAGCATGGGGAAGGTAACGCTAATGGCAATCTTGGTAATGCTTATCTTAGTCTGGGCGATTTCAAAAAAGCCATAGAGTACATCAACCTACATCTTAAAATAGCTAAAGAAGTAGGAGACAAGCATGGGGAGGGTGACGCTTATGGCAGTCTTGGCAATGCTTATCGCCGTCTGGGTGATTTCAAAAAAGCCATAGAGTACCACAACCTACATCTTAAAATCGCTAAAGAAGTAGGAGACAAGCATGGGGAGGGTAACGCTTATGGCAATCTTGGCAATGATTATCACCGTCTGGGTGATTTCAAAAAAGCCATAGAGTACCACAACTTAGATCTTATATTAGCTAAAGAAGTAGGAGACAAATCCTCGGAGGCAATGACCTACTGTTCATTAGGATTGGTTTTTGAGTTACAAGGTAGACTGCCAAAAGCCGTTGATCATTACCAAGTTAGCATAAACTTATTCAATTTCTTGAGAGTACTTCTAATATCTAAAGATGAGTGGAAAGTTAATTTTCGAAATCAGCATCAACTGGCGTATACGGGTTTGTGGAGAGTTCTCGTAGAACAAGGTAATGTAGATGAAGCCTTATTTGTTGCTGAGAAAGGACGAGCTCAAGCTCTGACCGACCTCATGGAATCCAGTTTTTGTGGTGGAACAAGTCACCACAAGGGAGAAGATGAAGATTGCGCAGTTTTAAAAACCGTTCCATCAAACACTGTCTTTCAGGCAGTGGACGAAGCTAACGTCAATCTTTGGGTTGTGTCCGAAGGAAAACAAGTACAGTTAAGACAAAGTAAACTCGAAGGTTTTGTTTCAGAGAATAGTGGATCTAGCCTGTCCTTTGAGTCGTTCATGCCCGGTGTCTATACACAACTTGGTGTTCGTTCTAATGTGAGATGCGAGAATCGATCTTTAGATGCTTTGAGGGAGGGCCATTCAAAAGTGGATGAGAAAACCAAAGAAGCCAAGCCTCAACCTCACATCCAACAAGACGGATGTTTGAGCACTTTGTATGATATCGTTATGAAGCCGGTGGCTGACTTGATTGAAGGGGATGAGCTACTCATTATTCCTGATGGACCCCTGTGGATCGCTCCTTACTCTGCATTGAAGGATGGTAATTCTAAATACCTGTGTGAGTCGTTCACAATCCGAGTCGCTCCATCGTTAGCAAGTCTTAGACTCATTGCCGATTGCCCAGATGATTATCACAAAAGCAGTGGTGCGTTACTTGTAGGAGATCCGTGGGTATCCGAGGTTACTAACAGCGAGGGAAAGAAAGTCTTCGAGCAGCTTGAGTATGCTAAAAAAGAAGTAGAAATGATCGGAAAAATTCTGAATATCACGCCAATCACTGGCAGTCAGGCCACGAAACGTGAGGTGTTGAAAAGACTCAGTTCCGTTTCCCTAGTTCACTTTGCGGCACACGGATGTATGGAAACTGGCGAAATTGCTCTTACACCTGACCCACACCGAATATCTACTGTGCCAACGGAGGAGGATTACATTTTAACAATTGGAGATGTGTTGAATGCTCAACTTCGGGCCAAACTTGTTGTGCTTAGTTGCTGTCACAGCGGCCGGGGCGAGATCAAGGCTGAAGGTGTGGTTGGCATTGCGCGCGCTTTTATGGGGGCTGGTGCGCGGTCTATTGTGGTGTCCCTTTGGGCGATTGAAGACGAGGCTACTCTTGAGTTCATGAAACACTTTTATCAACAACTTGCAGGAGGTAAACCAGCAAGCAAGTCACTGAACCTGGCCATGAAAAGCCTCAGAGAATCAGACAAGTTCTGCGACATCAAACACTGGGCGCCCTTTTTGCTAATTGGAGATGACGTCACTCTTGACTTCATGGTAAAGGAAAGAGAAAATTTGAATATGAAATCACATAAATGAAAACTTTTTATTTCATCTCAAAATGAATGACGCAGGAATTTGGAAGGTTTAAATGCTTCTCTATTTTGGCGCTTTTTGGCTATTTTTCATTACTTTTCACTTTTTTTGTTAATGGAACTTGAGATGTGTGACTTTACTTTGGTGAAGAAATAAAACAGACTATTTCAGTATATTTTGTTCAGTGGAATTGCTATTTTTTACCTTTACAAATTTAGATGCTTTCGAAGAGAACAAGATGCAACAAGGCTTCTGCTGTTAATGCCTGAAGTTTTTGAAGGCGACTACGAGGTTTTCGTTTCGCCAAAATGACACTCAGATCTATTCCTTTATTAGAATCAGTCATGTGTCAAATAATTTAAAGGTTTTTTTCTTGTACACAACCAGGAGCTTGTCCACCGGGTTTTAATTACGTTGATACTCCAAGCTTTTGATAAGTAAAGAAACAGTTTGTCATTTGCAAAAGGTGGCGAAATGTTAATTTCAAAAAATGTGATTTCCAAACTTCGCAGCCATATGTGAATTGATCTTAATGGTTTTCTACGTCATAAATTACTTTGTTGCAATTTGCAATTATCATTACAAAAACATTGATTATCATTTTCAACTTTTTTTCAATCCATTTTAATGCAATCTAATTCCATCAGTGCCAAGATTGCCATTTTAAGCTTAATTTGAAGAAGTAATCATCAGAGATGATGTTGTTGAATTTACTGACCATATGTTAGAGATATTAGACCTGCTATCAGGGGTGTGGCCAGCCTCTAGTCCCGTGGGCCCGGCCTACAATTGTTTTCCGCCCGCTTGACTTTTCTAATATGACTCTTACAGATGTTGAAACAAAAATTGAAATTTCTCAGGAAAAAGGCCTACAACAAGTCAAAGAGCTGGCTACAACGGCCTGCTTTCAATCAAACGAGTTTGATCAATTTTAGTCCGTTTTATCAAACACTCATCAGTTTGTTTTAGAGAACGACGACAGAGACAAATTGTCCTTGCAATCTAAACAAGGAAATAGCGAAGCAGAGTTTACTTTAACTGAAGTTTCCATTGCTGTGACTTTTAATGTAGGTGACATGGAATTTGTTGTTTTCATTAGGAAAATATTTACGCCAATAAATTAGGGAAACACTTGAAGTAAGCCATGTAGTCCTCAATGGGAATTATTTTGGTGAAGAATAAATGTAAATCTAGACCGTAGCTAAAAAGGTTCAGGGCTTTAGGATAAAACTTGCATTTTTTTGAAAATTTCCTGTTCAAATTTTTTTTTTCATGGCTTTAAATTTACCTTAGTATAATTTGGAGATGTCTGATGATATCTTTGTTAGATTTAAGAATTTATACTTTGGTATTCAGAGCGCGCTTTGTAATTAGAACTCGTTATGTGGTCAAAAGTTTAAGGTATACTGTATCACAGCTGTTTTAAAAGAAATTTTTGTAAAATCAATGTTAATTTTTGACAGATTTTCATAACTATCATCGGTATATGCTGGTATAAAATGTAATAGTTAACCTTGCACATGGTTGAATATGATGTAACGTAGGATTTTAAAAACAGGCTGGGACAATTTCGACTAAACATTCTTTTTATAATGTCAGTGTATTTGGTGTGAATTCTTTTGATGCTATTTGTATTAAAAGTTGAAGCTATTTGTTCATTTACCTTAGTTTTTATTCATTAACTCATTAACTCCCAAGTTCTGAAGAAAAATTTTCCCAACTAATAAGAATGTGTTTCTTTGTTGCTTCATTCTGAGAATTCGATGAAACATAACGTTTCTAGTGAAAAATAATCCGCTAGTTTAGATTTTCTCTAATTCTTATTGACACCATGTTTGTCGGTGCATTAATTTTGTGAGGAGAATTTAAGTTATGATCAATCTTGGGAATAAATGGGTTCATTTTAGTGTCTCAGTTTAGCGCGTACTTTACTTAATGCCTTGAATAATTTAATGCAGTTTGTATTGTACTTTTTTTACTTTTTTGTGTAAGAGAAATAGAGTGTATAAAATACAAAAAGTGCGTTTGTTTTCATATTCTGTCTCCATATTCTAAGGATTCGCGTGAGATGCAGGGAGAACAGATCCTACGGGGACTTCAATGCTTGTTTTGACCCGCGCGCGCCAAGTTGATAATCTTTGCAGCTGACAGTGTACTGACATTCCATGTTTCAAGCCCCCACCCACTTAACAAACGCTCGTCGACTCTTCGATTGTGTCTTTTTCACTGTCTACCGTTCTCCATATTGTCACACGATTTTGAATGCCGACGGACGTGTTCATACTGTTACCTGTGTGCGCCCTTTTTACCTTTTTACACCTTTTCACATTTGTGCATCTGTTTTTTCTCCTTCTTTTTGTTCCTTCCCCTTTTTTCATCGTACTTTTCCTTTATTCCCATTTTTACGCGCACTTCTTTCATCGCCCTCAACTTTATTCTTCTACGCGCTTCATTAGACGCGACTATCTCCTTGTCTGTTTCAGTTTTCATTCGTCTCAATCCTCGCGCAACGTCAGGTCTCTTACAACTCATATACCTCCTTACTTCCCCAGAGTAGTTGTTATTATGCTTATTTTGTTCACTTTAGGATGGTATCCTCTTAGCATCATGTCTAGTAAAATCTTAGTTTTCCTTTCGATTCATTCTCAGTCCACAGGGGTCTCAATTTTAAGTCTCACTTGCCAGTGTTTGCTCTCCTCGGTCCTCTCATCACAGTAGCAGCTCTAAAACGAAAGAGCTCCCTCCAAGTCTTTGCGACATAATCGATGCATTTTGTTGGAAACGAGTCCTTCATTGTCCAAATTACGGCTTCTTCTATCATCTGACTGGGAATGGATCAAACTCTCGCCCAGGGTCCACCTACATCGCGAGTCCAAGATGGCAGCAGGCCAATCCACAGACTTCTCCGAGTCAGTAGCCGTCATCTTGGATGTAGACGCAGAGAGGACCTTGAAAAAGTGTTTTGACAAGACAATAATCAAGAAAGGTTAAGTTATTGTAATGCTTCCTAAGAGGTAGTGATAACAGCCCGAGAGATTCATTAGGAGCAAACACGTTCCGTCGATTATCGGACTCCATGTCTCCTTACGTTGTAGAACAAACTCCTCGAATACGTACGCCTATATGCCCCTCTCCTCCTCCCCTAAATAGCACGATACATCCCTTTATTGCAACTTTTAAAATTATACAGCACAATACAACATTATACCCCTGAGTAGCACTGTAAATCCGTAAAATGAAGTAACTGTGCAGCGCATCACAACAATATGAACACCTAAATAGTACTATGCTTCCCTCTACTGAATTTTTTTCAGCATACAGTGCGCTATAATTTATTGCTCCAATTTGGCACGAAAATAATTGTAGATATTTGTCCGCGGACATTATCTATGAAGATGCCAAAACTGTGAGCTTCGAGGGACAATGTCCAAGGACAAATATCCGAACATATTTTCGTGCAAAATAGAGGCTATTGTGATTTTTATCCTTCAATTATTTTGCAACGCTCGTGAAAGAATCTTGATGAAGAGCTCACTGAATTGAATTAAATTTGAAACGAAGACTTATCGAGGTAGACGTAAGGTTTGCGAATTGGGGAATATCGCTTGCGTGATATTCTCGGATACCACCCAGTTTTAGCTGGGGGATATTTAGTCACCTGCTGCGTTTACACCAATTACGCGCAAGCAAAGATATTTGATGGATCATAAAAAGCAACAAATACCCTTATATAGCACTATACTTCCCTCTTCCACAATTTACATCACAATACAGCGCTATAAAACAACATGTACCCTTAAATAGTACTATACTTCTCTCTTCTGCAGTTTACGTCACTATACAGCGCTATACAACAATATGCACCCCCAGATAGCATTATACTTCTCGCTACTGCAGTTTACATCACTATGCAGCGCTATACAACAATATGTACCCCTAGATACCACTATACTTCACTCTTCTGCACTCTACATCACGATACAGCGCTATACAACAATATCTACCCCTAGATAGCATTATACTTCTCGCTACTGCAGTTTACATCCCTATACAGCGCTATACAACAACAGAATACATACATCGAAATTTTCCATGCTTTGTGTCTTTCTCCAAGGTTCATTAAATACTCGATGAAAACCTTTGCGTCGTTCAAAGAAAACGCAGCATTTTTCCAGCGCAGTCGTGACTCGTTTGACGTGAAGACACAGAGATGGCGAGTTGATTAAGGCTTTAAATTTCAAACTCTTAAAGGCGGGAAATATTTCTGAAACAAAATCATTCACGAACATCACTATTAATTCTGAATAATGTAAATTCGATTCACGTTTACTGTAGATAATAAATTTCACTCCCATTTTGCCAATCATACAAAGAAATCAATACACTAAGCAATGCCTTCAACAAGACACAGTTACACAGTTGTAAATCTCCATCCTCATCCTCAGTAGAACTATGCTATCACAAAGGTGGAATAATCGCGGAAGAATAACCGCGCTTAAGACCTTCCTATATACCAAAGAATTCGTGCCACTGGATTCGACATGTGCCAGTAACCTACTTTCACATTTAACGTGACGGTCAGCTAAGATCAGCAAGCTGTTTCTTTTTCTCTTCATTTTAAACGATTCCAATCCTAATAGTGGTATCATATTTGCATAAGAAAGCCAATGTCAACTCGAGACTCTGCATCAATTTCTTTTGATGAAATGAAACACAACAAACCAGAGATACCACGTACTTAAAACACTAACCGTTTAAACATTTTCTTCCACATGACGCTCTTAACGGGCTCAACGAGCTCCCAAAATTCTCTTCAAATCCGTTTTCGTTCGTGTGATAGCTTGACTTCTATTTCGATTTGACAGTTCAGTTCGACAGTTTGACTGTTAAACCTTAAATGAAGATTTGTAGACACCAGCTGAAAAATGGAAAATAATTTAAAGGTTATTTCTTTTACCCAACCAGGGGCTTTTCCACCGGATTTTAATTATTTTTATGCTCTAAGCTTTTGATAAGCAGAGAAACAATTCGTCATTTGCAAAAGTTGGCGAATTTTTATTTCCAAAACTTCGATTGAATATGTATGTGAATTGAATATGTGAATTGATCTTAGACCGTTTTCTACATCATAAATTACTTTGTTACAATTTACCTTCATCTTTACCATTACCATTACCATTACCGTTTTGAACTCAATCCATTTTAATGCAATCTAGTTCTGTCAGTGCCAAGATTGCCATTCTGAGCATAATTTGAAGAAGTAAACATCAAAGATGATGTTATTAAATTTACTAACCATATGTTAGAGACATTACACCTACTTTTAGGGCTGTAGCCAGCCTTTAGTCCCGTAGGCTCGGCATACAATTGTTTTCTGCCCGCTTGACTTTTACTAAAATATAATATGACTATTGCAAATGTTGAAAACAAAAACTGAAATTTGTGAGGGAAGAGGCTTACATTTAATCAAAAAGCTGGCTACAACCCTGTTTTCAATCAAACGATTCTGGCCAATTTGTGTCCGTTTTACCAAACACTTCTCCGTTCGTTTTAAAGAACGACGACAGAGAGGCTAAAAATTATCCATGTAATCTAAACTAGGAAAGAGGGACGCAGAGTTCACTATAATTAAAGTTTCCAGAGGTGTGACTTTTATTGTATGTGACATGGAATTTTTTGTTTCTAGTACGACAATATTTACGCTCATAAATGAGAGAAGCAGTTAACGTAAGCTATGAATTATCAATGGGAATTATTTTGGTGAAAAGGCTCATTAATTAATGTACACCAAGTGCGTAGTTGAAAATGTTCAGGGCTTCAGGATAAAACTTCTAATTGTTGAAATTTTTTCATCTCTTTAAATTTACCTCAGCATAATTTGAGGATGTCTGATAATATGCGTGGTTGAATATAATGTAACTAGGATTTTAAAGACATGCTGGGAAAGTTTCGACTAAACATGGTTTGTATAATATCAATGTATTTCGTGTGAAGTGTTTTGATACTATTTTTTTTTTAAGTTGAAGATAATTGTTCATTTACGTTAGTTTATATTAATTAACTCATGAACTCCCAAGTTCTGAAGAAAAATTCTCCCAACTGATAAGAATGTGTTTCTCTTTGCTGCCGCTTTTTCCGAGAATTCGATGTAACATTATGTTTCTAGTAAAAGATTATCCTCCAGTTTGGATTTTCTCTAATTGTTATTGACTCCATGTTTGTCGGTGTATTAATACCGTGAGGAGAATTTAAATTATGATCAGTCTTGGGAGTAAATGGGTTCATTTTAGCGTCTCCGTTTAGCGCGTATTTTACTAAATGCCTTGAACGATTTAATGCAGTTTCTATTGTGCTTATATTTTTACTTCTTTGTGTAAGAGAAATATACAGTGTATAAAATACAAAAACTGTGTTGATTTACGTTGTCTGTCTCCATATTCTTAGGGTGTACGTAAGAGAAATCAGATCCTATGGGGACTTCAATGCTTGTTTTGACCCCCGCGCCAAGTTAATAATGTGTGCAGCTAATAGTGTACTAACATTACATGTTTCAAGCCCCCGCCCCCTTAAGAAAAGCGCGTCATCTCTTCGATTGTGTCTCTTTCACTGTCTATCGTTCTCCGTATTGCCACACGGTTTTGAACGCCGACGGACGTGTTCATACTGTTATACGTGTGCGCCTTTTTTTTATCTTTTTCCTCACACCAGTTTTTACACCTTTTCACATTTGTGCATCTCTTTTTTTTTTCTCCTTCCTCTTGTTCCCTCCTTTTTTTTTTTTTTATCGCAATTTTCCTCTATTCCCATCTTTACGCGCACCTCTTTTATCGCCCTCAACTTTATTCTTCTACGCGCTTCATTAGACGCGACTATCTCCTTGTCTGTTTCAGTTTTCATTCGTCTCAATCTTCGCGCAACGTCAGGCTTCTTACAACTCATATACCTCGTTACTCCCCCATAGTAGTTGTTATTATGCTTATTATGTCCACTTTGGGATGGTGTCCTCTTAAAGTCATCGCTAGTAAAATCTCAGTTTTCCTTTCGATTGATCCCTAATTCACAGGGTGCCAGTGCTTGCTCTCCTCAGTCCTCTCATCATAACAGTAGTTATAAAGCGGAAGAGCTCCCTCTAAGTCTCGGCGACATAATCGGTGCATTTAGTTGGAAACGAATCCCTCAATGTCCAAATTAAGGCCTCTTCTATCATCTGATTGGGAATGGGTCAAACTCTCGCCCAGGGTCCACCTACATTGCGAATCCAAGATGGCGGCAGGCCAATCCACAGCCGGACTCTACTGAGTCGGCAGCCGCCATCTCGGATGTGGACGCAGAGAAGACCCTGGGGAAGAGTTTTGACAAAACAATAATTAAGAAAGGATAAGTTACAATAGTGCTTAGAGAGATAGTCGATGACAACTTGAGATTCATTATAAGCAAACACGTTCCGTCGATTATTAAACTCCATGTCTCCTCCAATACGTACTCCTATATGCCCCTCTTCCCCGTCCCTATACATCCCTGTACTGCAAGTTTTATCATCATACAGCACAATACAACATTATACCCCTGAGTAGCACTGTAAATCCGTAAAATGCAGTAACTAGACAACGCTTCACAACAATATGTACTCCTAGATAGCACTATGCTTCTCTCTACTGAATTTTAAATCACCATACAGCGCTGTATAAACAATTGCTCCAATTTGGCGCTAAAATAAATGCGGATATTTTTCCGCGGTCATTTTCTCGAATTTTCTGTTCCAAGATGCTAAAGCTGTGAGCTTCGAGGAACAGATAATATCCAAGAACAAATATACGTACATATTTTCACTCAAAAATAGACGATATTGCGTTTTTTATCCTTAAAATATTTTGCAACGCACGTGAAAAATGTTAATGAACAGCTTACTGAATTGAATACTCGATGAAAACCTCCGCGTCGTTTAAAGAAAACATAGCATTTCCAGCGCAGTCATGACTCGTCTGACGTGAAGATACAGAGATCGATCGAGAGTTGATTACGGCTTCAAGTTTCAAACTCGTAAAGGCGGGAACTATGTCTTGAATTCTTGGGTTGAACTCAAAAAGTCTGAAACAAAATCAGTCATGATCATCGTCATCAATTCTGAATGATTGAAATTCGATTCACGTTTACTTTAGATAATAAATTTTACTCCTATTTTGTCAGTTATACAAAGAAATCAAGACACTGAGCAATACCCACAACAAGACACAGCTACAGTGTTGTGAATCTCCATCCCCATCTTTAATAGAACTGTGCTATCACGAAGGTAGTGCGCGTGCGTTTGCATTTTAAAGTCGCTTTTGCACAAAATAATGAGCAGATTGGCAGGAAAACAGGCGAAACACGCAACAGCGCTAGTGCTCTTGCGTTTGCGTTTTGGCGTTTGCTCTCTAAAAGGCCGGAGAAAACGTTTTTACCGTCTATTAAATTATTGATCGTTTTCATTTCTCGGGTTTTTCTTTAAAACCGGAACTCGGTTCTTAGCGACTTCTTCAAGTACTGCACTAGTTAAGATGTTTCTTAAATCTTTATACAATAGGAAATAGACAAACAACAGGTGGCGCCTTTTAAAGGGCATTAAACACGTCAGGATAAGTTTGTAATTGTAAGCAACAAATAAGGACAATCTTTAAGAGAACTCGCTCAGTAAGAGCCTGTAATGTTAAACTCCTTCTCATACCCCTACTTACTAACTATTTCATACCCCTACCTACTAACTATTTCATACCCCTACTTACTAACTATTTCATACCCCTACTTACTAACTATTTCATACCCCTACTTACTAACTATTTCATACCCCTACAATTTATAGAAGCATCTTCACACACTGATAAACATTCTGAATTTTTCCAACAAAATTGCAATTTCGTGTCTTTAACAAGCCTTACTTTGAACGGTTCGCACGATAATATTGAGTCAAAGTCAAGCGCTTTATTTCATGCAGTGAGGTTAAGAATTTGAAATCGTTTCACCAACCGTAAGAGAAGAACTTGAAAGTATCTCCTTCACTACTCTTTCAGGGTCAATTTTATCCTATAAATGTACTTTCATATCACTAAGATATAGGAATAAAATCAAACTAGCCCGTTTCTTGCACTACCTTACGTGGAAACCATTTTGTCGATCAAATCATGAGCTGTTAAATTCAAAATAACTGCCGTAGCACGAAACTTACTAGTCCCATGTGTTGCCGTTAGTGATGCAACTCTCTGTCCTTTAGCTGTGCGTACACTTGGAAATAAAGTTTATCCACAGTAGCCGCGATTTAAGCGATTGGTTGTTAGTAAGATACGGAATTTTTTTCGTATCAAGCCAGCTGTATTGCCTACGCCGGTTAAATTAGTTCTTCTGGATGCAACTGATTTGCTCACCCCATTAACGATCCTCGTTCGATAAGACGGATTGTTATATTACAATACTGAAGCAGAACAATTTATTGATCATAGCCGGAAGTTAACAGTTGGATAACGCATTCGATAACTTGTTTGACTTCAAATTAGAGTACTGTGTTTGCTAAACACCAACTAGTCATCTTTAACTGGTTAAAAATGCGCGCTCGAAAGTCCTTTGATAAATAATTATTGCGTTTTATTTGCCTGGAGTTCACGCTTGTGCCTTGCAGTTTTTACATCAAACAAACGTAAAAAAATGTCTTCGTTGATTAGCAGTTTTGTATGATATTTTATTCTAAGTGTTTGCTCTTGAATATCACAGGTAAAAGGCTAAGGTCTATTGCTAAACAATAGTGTGAGACAGAACTGCAAGTTTGTTTAAATTATAAAATTTAATGAAAGCATAAATTAGCATTAAGAGTCAGATTTACCGACCTTTGTTTTATTATATCATTGTTTTACATCGAAAGCAAAATGAAACTTCAATTTATTATGGGGTTAAACTCGATGAGAGCTAAACTGGTAGATGATTAAGTGTTCCTTTCAGTTCAGTTAAACGAAAAACAACAACCCATGATAGATGTAAAGGAAAACTTTTCAAATAATTTTGCGTTTTCGTCGTTCTCAACTATTTATAATAACGCACCTTTACATTCATAAGCATTGTGGACATCTTTATAAAGACAAATCAAGTGCTAATCTCTATACCGCTGGCCTTGTGGCAGTATGGCGTCAGGTCAAACGCTGCCCTCAATTAAAATAAACATTTTCGAAATCATTTCACCTTCATAAACAAATAATGTCAAATAATCCAACAACCCTCTTTGACTGGTGGTAATAGTTTTGTCTTACATATCAGTGCAGTGGTTAAAAAGAACATTAAAATGTAAGCTTAAACCCAATGTTTGTTTTATTTCATACGGGCATATCTTTTTTTATTATTATTATTATTTATTTTTGGCTATGAGTTGCTGTACTCACTGGCGGATATTGGTATCGCGTGAAACATACTATTCTTAAATTCCTACGATATCGTTAACGCGTAGATTCCATGATTTTTGCTTTTTCGTGCGCAAAATGAGCCATGATGATCTATTATGAGAATATCTAAACAGCTTTGAGCAGCGACTACATTAAGCTTCCTACTTCTTCCTATTCGTAATGGTAATAGGACTGAGTGGAGTCCAATTCGCTCTGTAATCATACGAGTGACTAACAAATTTGTTTATCGTTCATATGATTACTGACAGAATTGGACGACAAGAAGTCCTGTTACCAATTAATCCTAACCGTTTCAATTTCCGAAAATTAACAAATACATTTAGGAGTAATATCTCCGTTAGAGACAATGTCTAAAATAAAAAATTTCTTCATTGTAAAAATTACCAATTTCTTTTTTTAGGATAAGTGGCTGTTGCTATGGTTATTGTGTTTAATTCTGTGATTGGTGGATTTGGATGAGTGGACTTAGTGTGATTGACTACTTCAACTGCCCGATTACAGGTGTCCAACTACAGCCAACTGTCCGATTACATTGTCCGATTACAGCTCTACAGAATGATTAGCAAAAAATAAAGCAGCTAATGCACCTATCACATTTGAGGAAATTATAATGGTTATGATGAAATGACATATCCGACAGGATGCGTTATCTAATAGCATCGTCACGCTACGTACTCGCTTGAAATAACTAAGAAAGGGTGTAATGGAAGATCTAACCCCCTGCACAGCAAAGCGCTTGTCTGATGGTCTGCTTAACTGCTCTTCTTACTTCACTAATCTTCCAGCAGTAAAGAAAAGGATTTAAAGTCGAATTAAAATAAACCAGAGTATTTGCTATTCCAAGAGCGACCACTAAATGCGATGAATTTCCCTTTCTATGAGCCATCACAATTCCCACTAAACTCACTGGTACATAACAAGCAAGTAACACTAACTGCACCCACAGTGCACTGTACACTGCCTTTTTGTATCGCGCCATGTTCAGTACATTTGGTTGGCTCGGCTGTTGTTGAACATGATGTTGTACTTGAGCTTGACGATGACTAAGAACGCGGAAAATCTTTGCATATGAAGCAATCGAGATTAATAGGCAACATGGGATGACAATTCGACCGAACCAGGGCGCTATATGAGAGCCTAACGCCTCGCATAGAGTAGCGACAACGGTTACAATCCAAAGAGCAACGACAATGATATATGTGCGCTTCAAAGTTACAATTTGTCTATATCTCAGCCCCAACAACAGGGCGAGAAGTCTGTCCACGCTCGTGGCTGCCAGTGTCAACAAAGATACAAAAGATAATCCATACCCTGAAATGGAGGCTGCTACCCATGCGAGTCGACAAAGTCTCCATTGTTCGAAAACAACCGACATCCAAAGAGTAGCAGTGAGAGGCTGGCCTATAAGACCAACCAACAGATCACTCGTTGCCAGACAACGGTACAGGAATTTGGACGGCGGGTGGAGGGAAGCCACCTTGTGAAGTGCAACGACGATCAGGGCATTCCCAAGAAATGCTGTCAGGGAAAAGAAAATGATGACTGCTGACAGACGCAAGGAGTATTGTCGCAATTCGCCCTCCGAAGAAGAGGAACATACAAGTTCTTCAAATGTTTTCATCTGCGTTCCATCTCCCGTTGAATTTGCTGCCGCCATCATTCTGCAAACGATGTACGTTTTCCCTTATGGTTACTTGTAATTGTAATGAACGAGAGATTTTTGTTCTTAAAAGCACCTGTCTAGCTGAAATACACAAAAACACCGTGTGGGGTGTCAAAAAAGGTAAATTTGTTCCACGAATTTTCCATATGCCTCAGGTATCAATAAGAATTGAGAGGCAAGTTTGAAGACATCCGTTACCATCATCTTTGAATAGTATGATAAAGAAAACCCTCTTTACTCGGTTAACGTTCATTGAGGATTGGTATCACTTAAGCAATTGTTTCTAGACCATGCATGCAAGAGGCTTTTCTTATTATTCATCTTTTGTTGTATCGAAGATAAGTGCCTTCACTTGATCAATTCTGTTATCATCATTTTTTAATAGTATGGCAAAGAAAAACCCTCTTTACTTGGTTAACGTTTGGTGAGGATTGATATCACTCAAGCAATTTTTTCTAGACCATACGTGCAAGAGGCTTTTCTTCTTATTCATCTTTTGTTGTATCGAAGATAAGTGTCTTCACTTCAACAATGATGTGCTTGGGATGTTTAAGGTTATCGTTCGTTGTCTTTCATATGGAAATAGATCATACCAACAACAGTTTGCACGCTAATGAAATCGAATATCTAATGATAACCGTAACTTTGTAAAGCAATACGGCCATTGAAACTCAAACGGGATTTAAGTCCATGGACGGCAGAGAGCTTGTCTGATTATCTGCTTCAGTGTTTGTCTTACTTCAACGGGTTTGACGTTGAGTTAAAGTAAACTATTGAAACTGCTATTTCCCAAAAGATAGCTACGTGTGAAGAATATGTTTTGATATAGCTGGTAACAATTTCCATAACACCATACGGCACAGAACAAACAATAAAAGATAACTGTACCCACGTTTGGTGCGATTAGTTGGCTTCGCTGATGTTGAAAATGATTTTGTACTCAAGCGTCATGACGACCGAGAGTGTGAAAGATCTTTGCGTACGAGGCGAGTTAAACCAGACAAGATGGTATACTTAGAATGTCGTACAAAAAGGTTTTACGATGGTCAAAAATGGTAGATAAAGCAGCAACAGCAGCTGCAATCCAAAAGGCAGTTCAAACAATATATGTGATGACTAAGGGCGCGAAAAATCTTTGAGTACGAAGTGATTGATATCAATAAGTAAGATGGCCTGGTTACGTGAGTATACCAAATGTAATTTAAAATGAAGCTTAAAACAGCGGCATCAGATAAAACCTAAATATATGTGGGCTTCAAAGCCACAATTTTTCTGTATTTCAGCCCCAACAACAGGGCGAGAAGTCTGTCCAAGCTTATGGCCGCCATCGTCATTGCAGAGCTACACATAGTGCATAACCTGTTATGTAGGCTGCGTCCCTTGGGTATCGTTTGTGAACCACGAGGATTTAATAAATAGCACTGAAGGGCTGGCTAACAAGACCAACCAACAGATCAGTTGTTGCCAGACAACGATATAAGTGTTTGGACGGCGGATGAAAGGAAGATTCCCTGTGAAGGGCGGCAAGGATAAGAAAATTGCCATGAAAGGAGGCTTTGTCATGTCATCTGGTCTCCAGGAAAATAGGCTTTGGACTCTAGGATTAAATGTAAATAGATTGTCTAGTGCATTGTGACCATCATCTGCATTATGTTCTGAGATATGCCAGAAAAGTTGGGTCAGGTTTCAAACAGAACAGATTATTTTCATCTCATTCTAATACATCCACTATGTATGTTTTGGACTGCAATACGCACTGGTTTGAGTTATTGAATCCAAAAATATATAAAGGATGATCTGAAGAGAAATAAAAATTGCTTTGTTTTAATGTAAGGTGTCAGTTAGCCAGGGTTTGAGTTACCGAGCCTAAAATTGTAATAAATGTATGATGGAGTCCAAGGGAATCAAATTTGATTTGATTTAGAGTGAGGTTCAAGTTATAAGTGAGGGTTTGGCTTATCAAGATTCAACTGTATGTGTATATAACTTACATGATTAGCCACTGTATAAGTCAAGGCTATTGCTATCAATAACTTCAATCAAATTACATTTAAAGTTAAAAATACAGGCTAACATCTTAGATAAAACAATAATTTTACTTTATAAGTATAATTGTGAAAAAAAGTTTCTAATTTAAGCCCTCCATCATTTTTCCAAATCATGAAGCCTCATTCAAAGTTAGAATTCTGGCTAGTACCATTTTCTCTGTACCTTTCATGCCACATCGTTCTTATGAGATATGCCGCTACCTCATCTTTCTCTGCCAGTAAAGCCACCTCAACTGGTAACATGGCTCTTGTTGTCCTAGGTCGTTTTGTCTCCAGAGAGAGCAATGATGGACATTGCTTCACAAGTGTTTTGGCAACTTGTAAAAATCCAAGTTCTGCAGCATAGTGTAGTAATGTTCTCTTAGTCTTGTCATTCACATCTCTGAATGTCTCATATCTGTTGCCCAAATTCAAGTCACTCCTTAGCAGAATTTCCAGCAAACGATTTATCTGCAATAAGACATCCATCCTTCTTTCAAATACTGCTTTAAAATCAGCAAGGTTTCATTTTGCTCACCAATAGCCTATAAATTAACACATACAGATGATTTCTTATAGCATGATATAATAACTCAGTGGTCAATTACTTTCTTCATGGTATCTATTAAAATAATAGTTGCATTCAATTTGATAATTTGGAAACAAGACTGCTATCTCCCACACAGAATTGGAAAATTTAAGTGTTTGGCAGAAACTAGTTATCATCAAATTACTAAGCTGAAGACTATAGACACACGATGCACAGATAAAAAATTGACTACAAGTTTACACATGCCAAATTTATAGCATAACAATCTATTTAACTTATTTCTAAGAGCATTACAAAGTATCCTAAAGACTCTGGATATGTACTAACAGCCAAACTTCATGATGGTATATTTCTTTACACCAAGGAAAGAGGTAGTGGGGAAACAAACAAGGCAGTCAACGCCGTTTTATGTATAATTAAAAACCAGTTCTTCCAAGCCTTGAAGCTTCTCAGGATTATCTTTGTACTGTTTCGATGAAGGCCAAATTTTCAACATCAACAAAGCTGGATCCTCACTATCCAGTTCCCCATTATCCTTGTCAGTCTGAATCAGTCTTCCAACTTGGACTTCATCTATAGCTCTGTTCCACAGCATTCCATGACTCCGCTTCAGACTAACCTACAGAGTAGAGTCGAAATAAAGAGGCTCCATAGTGTTTTTTGACCGCGCAAGATTAAAAAGTTTAGGCATGCTCAAATATCGACCTTGAGCAAGTTTTAAAGTATGACTTAATGAATAGCGAGCAATAGAGGATCAATTTCAAGCTGGAGGCAGAAAACAAAAGTTTTTAAAAAGCTGCCTGGGTGACCCCGTTTTCTTTCCAATATAAATAATCGGCAGGACAAATTGCACATATCATTAGAATTGAGGAAGGTTATAAAAGCTAAAAGAAAACCTTACATTAATATTAATGGCATAAAACAATAGTCCGACCCTTGCTCAATACATTTTGATCATTTTTAGTGACCTCGAAGACAAAACACTTAAACCATGAAAACTTAACGCCGGCGTGTGCGTCATGATCAGAGTAAAACTTATGGAGCCAAAGTAACCTGGTTTTCAGGTTGCGTTTTCAACAAAAAATTTCACTGGGATATGAAATAAAAGGCTAGTTATTTGCTTCATCCCTAGTTTTTGTGAATGGCAATGTAAAATACAAGTAAACTTGATCAACTAGTACTGTAACAGTTGTAAATTTTCTAATAACAGCTAAACATGCTGTTATGCAGCAAAAGTCTACTCAAAGTTTGTCACGAGGATGATTGAACTGACGATTTACAGCTGAGGAAATATTTTCCGCGAGAGTTTTCTTCCGATATACTGAGGGAATATTAAATCCGGATCGGCATCAGGATTAAGTTTAACAATGATTTTCAAGCATAAGCGTCAACAGTAGTCGATTTCCTAATTTAGCTAAATTACCTCGATCCAGAAATTTCTGTCATACTGAATGGACAAGAAATCTCCGTGGTGACGGTCAGTTTTAGTCTGAGCATTTTCTTTGATACTGTTATCCTTAACAATAAAATCCTCCTCAACTTTTTTCATAATTTTCATAATAATTTATGTGATAATTTAGAGCCTGCTTCGCAGGCGGTCAGCATTAGATTCCATCCACCAAAACCACCTTGGTCGAGAGGGACTGAGATGGAATGATGGAAAAAAATTACGAAGCTACGACAACATGCCGACTTATCCCGATGGCCCAAGTGTATTATTTGTTTGGGAAATTGCGTCAAAACTTTTTACTAAAGAAATGGTAAGTATTAATTTATTGTTCGATTGTAGTATTATAAAACATTTTACGCAATTTTATGCAGATATTTCACGTATTTAAAAGGTGCTTAGATGTTACGTAGTTTTGGTGGATGTCATTAGGGAACATCCACCAAAACTTTGACCAAAACCATCAACAATATATTTTTTAAATTTTATCTATAGCCATTGTCAGATGTTCAGGGAGACAAAAGATTTATACCACTAATTAGCAGTTAGTGCTCTGGCTAATTATTTTTTATGGTGCACAATTGCTGACCGACCAAACGTTCATAATGATTATCATAACTCTTAACACATAGAATAAAGTGGTTTTGGTGGATGTTTCTCTCCATCCACCAAAACCACCACAGAAATTTCTGCTACTTCCTTACAGAAGACTGATGTGACATAACCACAATCTATTTCTTTGTATGTAGAGATATTTTGGAAAGTTCTTGAGTCAGCACCTTTTATTATTGAAACCATAATCATAACATGGTGCATAATATAGAATACAAAAGGTTCTGGTGTGGTAATCATGTAATCTTGAAACATGAGAGTTTTTAACTGACTTAAACTGATTTAAACAAACATTTGCAACAAAATTCCAGGTCCAGAAATTTCTTCCACTATTTCCGCCAAAATCACAACCTTTAAGTACAACAAATCTGCACATTAGTAATTGTTATCAGGGGTCTGAAAATCCCATAAATCTTTCACATTTATTTCAAGTAACCTTTAATTTCACATGGATGAATAAGTATACACTCAACATGCAGAATGTCTTACAGTTTACAAACTATTTCCCTTTTTATGGATAGACAGTGAAAGGCCTTTACCACATTGGTGAATCAAACCATTGTATACCATGCATTTTGTGATAATTGTTTGTTTTTGCTCACAATACCCAGAAAAATGGAGGGGATAAATTTAAATAGCAAATTCTATGGTTAAAATTAAATAACATTGGAAGATCAAATTAACTTTGTACTGTTTAAAATTCAGTTTTGGTTTCTTGCTTATTCCAGCCTCTTGATATTCAAAAGCATTCCTTGTCATTTTTGTGTTCTTCTGTTTACATAACTTGAAAAATAAACACAGAGAAAGGAAACCATAAAGGATTAAACTTGAAGCTAAAGCAAAGTTTAAGTTGAGCCATAGCTGATCCAAATACTGAGCACTTTGTATTGTAACCCATTTAGCAGTAGAGTTTATCTATATGTCTGCCAGCTTGTCACAAGTCTTACCCCTCTCCTTCAAAAGTCTCTATAAATAAATTTTTCTTTGTGGTCCCTAATTGATGATTAGTATATTACAGCTCCTCAATTTTCCTCTCTCAAGTCAAGGTTACTCTAAATGTAACAAAGTAATGGACTTGATAAAACTCAAACTATAACTCAGCTGGCTGCTACTTGCAACCTTAATTTCTAGATATCAGTATACAATAATCAATATGTTATAAATAAGAACCCTAATGCTTAATTTTGCAGTGATCACCTTCCTCCTTTTCATTTGCAGACGAGACTGGAACCTCTATAGGTGTGTTTGCTTGTTTTGAGTGGGGATGGAAGAAAAGGAGTCATGCCGCATATCTGATTTATTAAATCGCATTTGTTCTGTTTATACATGAGTAGAACTACCTTTTTCTCTGAAAAAAATAAAATTTCTCGCATTTTTATCTGTGCTTCGCAGTCAAACTTCCTTGTGTCTTGGACAAGAAATCTTATTTTCTTGAAAACAAAATCTTTGTTTCCAGCCTTCTGTAATAGGTAAATATAACAGTGTAAGATGAGTGACAGTGTATTTCTCAAGTTATTTTTTGGAATGTGACAAAACGGAAGTGTCATAGTGTGATAAGGAGCAAACATATGATTGTTTGATAGAATGCAAAAAATGCAGAATTGCATATATTTTCTCCTTTGTCAGCAGCATATGTTAGTGAAAAGTTCTTACAATTGTTAACTTCTAAACCATCTTCAATTTAGCCAAGATTGAACTGTTATCACGTTTGTCATAAAAGTATTCTGAGATCAATGTCATATGACCCATTCATGTATTTGACCTTTCAAATTAGCAAGCCATAGTTGACAGAAACACAAAGGTTGAGGATAAAAAGAAATTATTATATACAGTACTTCTTCTGTATCTTTTCGTTTCCTTTTCTCTCCAGCTGTTCAATCTATGCCGTGCTGGCAATTGAACACTTTCCTTCCCAAAATTGGGAAAGGCACACCAGTAAAAAACGAATTTTTGCTCCTTAAATATCTCATGCATCTTCCCCCAGTATTTTGTGACTTCTGTCCGAGGAAGGAGGTGTAAGCATTAAATTAACCCGAATGATTCCACGATTGTGGTATCATCCAAGCCATGCCAGAGGACTTGAACTAGACAAACTAGTGAGAATGCACAATAACGATAGCAAAGCTTTGTAATGCTAAAGAGCTATATCAAATATATATAAATATATGTTCCCGAAACCTTTGACAGCTTTAAAGAAAGAAAACTTCGTCGTCAATCCTGTTTCAAATTCCGCAATAAGTTTAAGCGCCTCATCAACAGAATTTACGTATCCTAAATGATCTGCATGTCTACCATCAATGGTTCGCGACTTAAAATTCTCGCTATGCTGTTTCTGTTTGTTCCTCAAGAATCATGGGATTTACAGCTTCGGATGTTCGGCTACATCACTTGCGGAATTCCGAGAATCTTCGGTTATGTTTTGCAAGTCATTAAATATTCCATCTCAGTCCCTCTCGACCGAGGTGGTTTTGGTGGATGGAATCTAATGCTGACCTTCGCAGGCGAAATGCTCAACGTAAAAGTAACCGCTCCTCGAGCTCTTACACGAAGGGACCTGGGGATGGGACCTGCGGCTTAATTAACAGGTTATTTAATTCCCTTCTTTCTTTCTATTTTTTTAATATTTCTTTCCCAACTTTTATAATAATTTAATTCAAAATATCCATGGCCAAGAGATCATAACAGTTAATAATCTTTTGCCATAGCCTGAGGGATGTTTAAATTATTATGGGAACCAAAAAACTTCATAGCATCGAGCAGAATTCAAATCTGTCCCACAGTGGAAGTAGTGTTAGTAATATTAAACGAAAAAAGGGTGAAACGGCTCGTTACATTAAAGAACATCAACTATTTTTTACGACCCCCCTACTAGTTAACAAGAGGCAAACAGCATTCAAACCCAATTTGCGCAAGCAGAGAAGAATGTTTTCAAGGGCTGTTCCTGCCTTACGATAGGTGCTAATTGGATGGAAAATATAATTTTCATATGAAAAGGTACAGCTACATTTTTCAACACCATGGAGTAACTCTTGCACGGCAGTAGGTCACGCCCTTATTAGTTTTCACGAGTTTTGAATCTCAAGATCAAAGTCAATGGCAATTCACATGTTTAACCGTTGACACTTTTGATGATATTCTTCTTTAACCAACGTTCTTCATGCATTCGCTTCAGGTCGATACTATGAGGTAAAGGCGTTTTTTATCGGCACCCACCTTGTTCTTGACGTGTAAAACGCCTACTTTGCATTTCTTACTTAAAATAGTCATCCTCCTCCAGTCCTATCCCTATGATATAAATTCACGGGTGCTAACCAACACCGCAAACCCAGCTTAAACAAATCATTTGTACTGTTGTGCACATATTCCAATCGAAAATGAAGTACGTTATGTTCCTTAACACTGGACACGACTGCGACGCGGCCGAAAGACTCGAAGATTATTTACAGGGCAGATTAAGAAATATAGCTGACTTAAGAAGTATCGCGGGCATTTTAGCACAGAAACGGAATCTTTCTTGGGCACTTCGCAGCAGTGACTGCGTCGTGTTGTTCGGAACAAGCCAGGCGTCCTCACTCATCAAAGACCAGAAGCGAGAAACTGAAGATGGTTTCATTACGTTTGACGGCAAAGTTATACTCGACGCGTTCACAGGAAACAAAGAACTTGTGGATAAACTGATAATCGTATACCCGGCGGAAAGGAGGGAAAATGATTGGATTCCCGATGGTTTTGATGAAAAGAGAATATTTAATCTGAAAGGTGAAAAAATCCAAGCAGGTCCTTTGCTATACCAGCTTGAATATTCCATAAGACGGACTTTGGGACAGCCTTCAATAGATATGTGATGTAAATGTTGGCTACTTAAATAATTATCTACCCATGTAACCTTGCCCTCACCTACCAATCAGTTAACTATATATTACGTAATGACTTGGGTGTGTGTTATGGAAATCAGTTCAAGCCGAAAGAAAGACAGTGGATGAAATAAAAAATAGTAAAAAAAAAATTGAAGTGCGTCGAAAATGTTAATGGCTATACGGTGGATAACTAATTACTTTTTCTAAGCATGTAAGGATTCATTTAAAAATGCTAATAATCTACTGCATAATTAGAAATTGTTTACAGATAGGACTTTAACTTGTCAAAAGATATAAGCATAACACATGCCATTAACAGGAGTTAATAAAAGTCATCTATGACATCATATGCTGTGGCATTCGTTCACTATTCGTTCCGCGTAAACGTTTCCCAAATAAAGTATACCAATTTTAAATCTAAAAATCTGCGCAATGGATAAGTGGTGATTGAATAAGAAAAAACATTTAACAAAGATTTGTGTACGGCCCCATACCTCACGGTGGATACAGTTTCTTGATAAAGAAAAAATGGCGAAATATTTTACTAATATGGGCATACACGGAAATCTTTAAAACATTTGTAACAACATTACATGGTGTAAGGTATTCATTGACATAGAACACGAGTGGTCTATAAGTGCAAATGGACTTTGCCATTGAATTATTTGCAATGATGCGCTGACTAAGTCAAATGTCTTGACAACAACCTCGCCTTTCAGATGGGCAAATGAACATGAACATGACGAAAGGCCTGGTGGTGCTTATCTTGTTTATATTTACCATTCACTACGTGATACCCATTAAGTTTTTATCTCCTTTCATCACCACAACTGTGTCAGAGTAGTGTTTACAGTAGTTTTCTCGAACTGTTTGTCATCATAACCGTTTTCTTTGTTGCCTGATAAGAAATTCGGCCTGAACTTCTTTCTTTTCTCGTTAGTGGCGTACAAACTACAAGTGAATACAAATTCCAAAGAAAGCGGAAGTAATATATCCCTCGTTGAGTCGTCAAGAACACCAACAAATCCGTTTATTCTCGTCCTGGCCTCATCTGTTTGACCATTTTTCTCATAATGTCCCTGGAGAGAGAAACTCACAATATAGAAAACTGCTGACGCACAAAAAAATTGGAAGAGTGGGGTGGGATAAGTAAGCTTACCCTATGATTACCCTTTATCTGATTGGTCACTGTCAAGACTTCAGTTTTGGCTTCAAAGAATTCGATAAAAATGCGCTCAGTGTAGTGGATGGGGCTAATAAAGAAGCTGATAGTGAAAAAGGGAGGCAATGAAGGCATTATTGCTGCCTTATCTCTATAAGTGTCTGTTCCACCGACTCTCAAGAATTGCGATCTTCACTAAATTCAAGAAGTTCTAAAAACAAACCAAGATAACATTTCAGAACACAAAGAACGTTATACCTGTTAAGGCATGAGAAAGCAAAGTATATTTTCCCATTTTAGCTGAATAAGTAGGTATCCTTCAGCTCCTCACCATCAGAAAGGTAGAAATAAGAAACAATATAAAAAAAAACAACAACAATTTTCTCATAGCGCTGTAGATAACAATGCAGCTGGAAGCAGTCCTCGTAAAATACTTCACTCCTACCTTGCGCGAGTTTCATTTCACTGATCCAATCTCCCTCTTTGTATTATTTCACCCGCAGGTTCTGCATAAGAAAATAAAGATGTAAAACGAGGAATGCAGATATTCACAACCTCCTCCTTCCCCTGCCGGTTCTTTATCTCCCTCATAGACGCCACACATTCATTAGCGACGAATTCGTTCATACCAGAAAAGGAAATCTCTCCATGCGAGTGAGCTGTAAAATACGATCCACATCATATTCCAGACGAGCGACATTCTTGGCCTGAGTGAAGGTCGTACTCATTTGTGCAATAAGAATGTTGAGGAGAATCACAGTCACTGTTCCCATGTACGCCATCATCAGCAGAATTGAAAGCCAGCTGCAAGATACACCACTGGGATTAAAAAATTGCAAACTTTCCAAAACAGAGCCTCCTTCAGGATTATAACCCCAGCTCCAGAAATATTGCTCTCTTAAGAAGATGCCTGCGTTAAAGGAGGTCTGCAGCTGGTTACTTGACTGGAGTGCAACGAGTGAGGGCAAGCTTACCATTGCTTTTAGCGTTGGAGAAGCACCATTATAATTAGCCACGCTCTCGTTCGAAACTACGACGAATAATATAAACTGATTTGTAGAGACGTGTTCGTATATTTTGTGCCTATAATTGCAACGTCCAAGTGGTAGATATCACTAAATAATCTAGATAACCAAAATTGCTAAAAATGATTTCTCCTTGTCAGTCGCACTTACTTGAATGCTGAGTAATCTTCTACCACCATAGGTTGTTGTTCGGTCAATGCACGAAATCCGCTGATAAACACGTCTTCAAGGTTCCTAAAATAATAATATGCGTAATATATTTAAAGAAAGCAGACGAGAACACATGATTGTTTCGTGACGTGGTAGGCCAAGCTAAGAAAAATATACATACAAAAATCATCGCAAATTTAAATGATACATTTTTCAGCACTTAACTGGAGCTCAATGAAGACTATGCCGTTTTGGAAGCTCAAATTTCCTTGATTCAAATAATTCTCATTGTAATTTTGAAATGTAATTATTGAGAATTTCTCGGTCAACCAAACCAAATAGTTTTGATCTTAAAACTGCCAACTAACACTGGCATTGTTCCTTAAACAAACCAATTAGCAAAATCCCCGCTAGAAACTTTTTCAGAATAAAACAAAGCTTCATGAAGGAGAGATCAATACACACCTAAAGTGGTGGTTTTCAGTGGAGTAACGGAGAGATAAAGCTATTGCTCCACAGAAGGAGAGGAAGATGACAACGAAAACAGTCATAGATTTGGTGACATCGTGTAAAATGATTTTCGCCAAGGTTTTAGTGTATAACCCTGTAGTCCTGGAAAAGATGCGAGGGTGGTTAGACGTTTTGAAAACGCAAATTTAAATCAATCAACAGAAAGGAGAAAAAAAAAAACAAAAAGCAATTTGAAATTCTGAGAAACTGAAAGAAACGTGTCAAATAGTATCTGTAAATGCTCAATCGTGGGCGAATCATTGGACCTTCGCGCGTGTCACAGTTACGCTGAGTTTGCTTCCAATTTGCTTTTGGACTGTAAATAATGTTAAAGGACTGCGAAGATATGAAAATCGCATAAGTGACCTACGGATTAATAAATGAATGCGAAAGTAATCTTCACCGGCAAAAAGCACTACTGCTAATTTCTATTATTGCTTAAGTAGAGTTCACTATTGGGATTACTCTCGTATTCATTTAGCATATAAGTAAAATTATTGACTACTAAAGTGGCAAGATATTTCATCAAAGTGCAGCGCGAACTATTGGACTTAAAAAAAAGCTCTCAAAATTGGATTCAAATTTTCTCATTTTTCACTATGAGAATCTAAAATCGGCAGAACCGACGCCTAGGCCTTAAGTCTGAAATCTGTGTTAGATTTATAAATTGACTCATTATAAATGTAAGCAACTTATTCCAAAGTGTTATCTCCGTAGTCTTGACTTTTACGACGGTTACAACGGGTGCGAAGGTTACCTTGTCACGCAGGAAAACTTAAATATCCTCAAGAAGTTGAAAAGGAAGGCTAAGGAAGCCACCATCCACTGTAACTTGCTATGAGTGCACCGTAAAGGTATTATACACAGGATCAGCTGCAGGCCTAACCAGTCAAACAGGGTCATCCAATCTGTGAAGTACGTGCTCCCAACTCTGATAAAAATCAGACAAAATAAAGTTTGTTCTTGTGTATTCATAGATGTGACTCTCTTAATAATAACGCGATTAATTCAGTGGCCTTTTTTTTCTTTTTCAGGTGTGATCAATCAGGGCTGCTAGGCTCCGTCCTTAACCAGCGCTCCCTTCCCTCCCTCAACCCAGGCCGTTCCCTATTTCGTTTACCCTATCATCAGACTTTCTGGACTCTTAAAATATTACTGCCGTAAACGGAGAGTCGAGCAGTAGAGGAATTTATGTTGACTAGTTTTCTTGTCCTTCAGAGTTAAATTCATAAGTATCATTGGATTTCCAACATGGAAAACAGTTGACAAATGTACAAATTATGAGAACAATGGCCGAACTGCATCATGTGGCAGGCCTGGTCACATGGCATAACAATATATTTTAGGAAAGTATACGGAGAACAAGAATCATACACAAACACAAAGACACAAAGAGGGAAATTCTATCTTGTCACTGTGAGTATTGTTTGAACGCTTAGAAATGCTACAATGTGACATCGAAACTGATCTACAATTGCATGGTTTTATCATCTTAAATCTGTTTGAAGCCAAAATGAACCACTTTGCAAAAACAGGACGTATTTAAACAAGATTTAAATTCCGTTTTCACCAAGGGGTAATGATTCCCAATGTAAATTGAGCTTTCACTTGTGAGGCGCTCGTCTGATTAAGAACAAATGTCACTTACACTCTCATCTGATTGAATTCCTCACAGATATAAAAGACAGCCATAGCAAGAGTGACAACCTCACAAAATCCACGCAAGAAATCCGTCACACCCCTGTACTGAGTTGGATCCGTTCTTGTCGAGCCATGTATTAGAGAATACGACAAGAAGAGCAAGAAGATGACATAGAATGCCGCTTGAAGGCTGTGGAAAGCAAGCAAGGTTAAATTCGTACATAATTATGTTGACTGTATCATCCTGATGAAAGTTTCAAGTGGTGAAGCCTTTTCAATTCTCTTTTATATTTACTACTCCTCGAGATAAAAATTGCCTCTTGATGTTTTTGTTCTAAAGATTAAACCTCATAAATTTAAATAAGTAATTTATTCATAATTTTTTTATAGAAGCTAATTAACCCCAGCTCTTAATCTCTCTGAGAGAAAGTAATCAACAACTCAGATAGTTTGCAATGGGATACCAGCTTTTCCCCCTTTAAGAACACTCTCTGGTCTGCCTTGACCTGTAAGTTATATTACTTTAACCCCATAAAATCATCAAACAAATTTACCAGAGAAATACAAATCCATAACTGTTCCATTTTGTTTTAATCAACATCCTGACCACAGGATGCTGCAAAGCCTCCTGAAATTGAGAGTAAGAAAGATTTTTAATAAAAATTTGTTACAGTGCAAGCTAGTACAAGTTGTCTAATTTTCTTAGCTATTTTAAGTATTGAACTGTTAGAGTCTGACAAGCAGTTTGAAACAGACTGCGACAGCCCCCCTTTTATAATAAATCCAAGAACATAGAGAAATATGATTAATACCTTTGTCATCAGTTTGTTACCCTGCCATATGTTTGCTCTTTGCAATCAAGTGTAAGCATGATTTGTCCTTGAGGCTAAAGTACTTGTTATCGATCTGTTTATCTTCCACTGACTCTATAATCTTTGGAGGTCTTCCTCCTTCATCACCATCCAAAATGTGATAATAAGAATGATAGCTCAAGGGATCATCAGTAATTGTACTCCAGGCTCCTTCAATTCCTTCTTCCTCTTCATCCGTGTCATAGGTGTCTTTGCGTTGTGGTAGATAAGGCCAATAGGGAATCACCATTTGGTCCAATAAAGCCACTATTGTTTTCTGAAAATGCGATAAAAAACAATCATCTTTTGTATCAATATGAACCAGACAAGAAGGTTCTATTGATTCTCTATGTTCTGTGTGTGAGGACATCAAGATAGAAGCTTCAAGGTCATGGAGATAATAATGAATGCACTTCAATTCAGCACACATCTTCTTAACCCTTTAAGCCCCAATATCAACATGTATATTCTCGTCACTGTTTCTCCATATGTTTCTTATTTTACTGATTGAGAGAATTTGTTCAAACATCAAGACATTTCATCATTGGTGATCATCGCATTCATTCTCATTACCTGTACATTTGATCAGGCAGTTATATTGTTAGGAGAAATTAAATGCTGGTCACTATTGGGGCTTAAAGGGTTAACCCTTCAAGTAATCTGTTATGCACAGATCAACTCGGATCAAATTCCCCACCCCACCCCACCCATGCAAACTTGAAATTCTCCACCTCTGGGAAGGCCTTTGAATCAAATGCCAGTCACTTTGTGGCTTTGAATTTATCAATGCACTAGTTGTCTTTATAAGTATCTTCTTACCTTCATTTTGGGATTCTCAATAATGGCATGTAAATTGAAGAAAGATGGCTGAGGTTTTCTCATATCATCAGGTTTCCAAGAAAATAACCTTTGCGTACGAAAGAGAATTGGGATAAAATTAAATAATAAAATTTATGTGAAACTAATTAATAGGTTATTTTAAGAATTTATATTCTGATTGTTTTATTACCCCTCTCCCCTCCACACTGCTGACTTGATGGTTATTATCATTTTTGAGCTAAGGTTGAGAGGTCTAGATGCAATTCCTAGGGAGATCAAGGTGCTGTATTCTCAAGCAAGACACATTACTAAAGGGAGAAAGGAAGACATCCCATGATGGAATGAAGCATTCCATCCAGGGTAACAGTAGCAACACATCTAGACTAACCCTTTTTTTCCAACCGATGTCACTCTACCTTTCATGCCACATCATTCTAATCAAGTAAGCAGCCATCTCATCATTGTCTGCCACTAATGCCAACTCAGCTGGTAACAAACGTCTGATTTTCTCAGGTTCTACCTGTTCTGCTGTCCTCAGACCAAGGAGCAAAGGACACTTTTTTACAAGTGTTTTTGCTACATCTAAAAAACCAAGTTCTGCCGCATAATGCATTAATGTCCTCTTGATTTTGTCTTCTTTGTCTCTGAACTTCTCATATTGGTTGTCTAAGTTCATTTCAATATCTAGAAGAATCTCCAAATAACGATTTATCTGTAAAGAGAAAATGCCAAGTGCTTCATTCGACTCGATAAAGAAAGTTACTATATTTTTACAACAAAATTAGGTCATTTATTCAAAATGTGTAGTTTGCTATGTTTTGACAATAATTGCAGAACCCTATTGGATGTTAAATTTTAACAGGGATTTTAGGCATACAGCTTGCAAAGGTGTACAAAAAGACCAAACATCATTTGTGTTCAAAGCCTCAAAGACAACAACAACAATAACAACCTAACAGATTACTATGTATAATATTATTAAATCAGTTCTCTGACACTCTTAATTTTGCTGTTACTTCAGGGATCTGTTACTCTTCCATGTTTTCATTTGCCTTGAATGGTTGTATTTCTCTTAAAAGAATGTCATGGTTACAATAATAATAATAATTACAATAATAATAATAATAATAACAATAATAATAATAACAATAATAATAATAATAGTGATTAAAAACTGTATGATCTCTTGATGTTTACAGCACTGCTTACATTTACCCTTACAAGCAGCCATTTATGCATGACCAAAGGCCAGACAAAATTCTCCCAAACTTAAATACTTCCTTTAGAGAGCTGTAAGGATTAGATTCTTGGTAAAGAGCAAGGACACATTCCTGAACATACGATACAAGCTCCATTCAACAAATCCGTTTAGGAAATAATATGTAAGACAGCTATTTCATACAGAACTAACATACCACTTGTTCAGGGCCTGGAAGTTTATCAGGGTTACTTTTGTGCTTTCTAGATGCTGGCCAAGCTTTTAACATTGACAGTGCTGGATCATCACGGTCCAGTTCCCCATTATCTTTGTATTTCTGGATCAGCCTTTCCACAGTAACTTCATCCATTGCCCTGTTCCATGACATCTGCCCTTCTTTCTGCCTCTCATGGACCTATACGTAAAAGATGATCGCTAACCTGGAGCTTAATGGCCATTTGACTTAAACACATCCCGAGGTTATAAATCGGCGTTTTGAGCTTCTAAGGTACTCACCTGCCCCAAAATAAAGCTTAGTTTTCGATGAGGATCAGACACATTTATTTCCGACATACACGTAGTTCGTTCTGATATCTGAAAATACCTGACATAAGAATTTTTCCTCTGAGTACATCTCACGAAGCTCACCTTAATCCAAAATTCCGTGTCCAGTTCATCTCCTAAAACATCGTCTTGTTGATCTCCTTCAAGAGGAGGTTCTTGCTTATTGTTGATAGCACGTAAATCAATGTGCTCCACCAACTGTTGGAGTGCTTTGCTCATTTTATAGTGGATTTTCAACAACCACATCTGTGCTGCTTGCAAAGTACGCCACTTACGCGACGACACTGTGTGATGTGTTCGGAAACTTGTCGGGCCCAGAAAGATTTCGGAACCTCACCGACGCCAATCGTTGAATTCCGAAAGTATTCACCCTATGTAGAACGAAAAGAGACTGGGAGCGATCAACTTGAAAACGAGGCTAGTTGGGCCTTGTTTACGGGAGTTACTACATCACGGGCGACGAGCGGGGATAGAAAAAACGACCCAAATACGAGTGGTCAGCGGTGAAACAACTTTCATACTTTATATATAGACAGATCATTTGTAGTGTCAGGAAACAATTGTGCTGTAAAGCCGAAGTGTAAACAGTTTACTTCGCTAAATAAAATGTTAAGCAATTCAAAAGTGTTGATTGTACATATATCTTTTACTGCTTTAATAAACAATGAAGGCATCGGTGGCATCCGAAAGGTACCAAGAAGAATTAAATGTACGTTTTGTAGTTGCAGAAAACAATCGTGTTGTAAAGCCGAAATGTTACCAAGTTACACTTCGCTACTTAAAAAGTTAAGCAATTTTCCTCAAGCTTTAACTGGAACAATACTTCTTATGCTCTATTGACCAACGGAGGCATCGGGAAAGGCATTGCTGACACCGGGAAAGGCATCAAGAAGAATGATATTCACGTTATGTAACTTGTTGTGTGACGAAAAAAACGTATCTTGACTTGTTCAAAGCATTAATCACAGTTGGCTTCCTTTTCACTTGAATTTTGTTTCCACAGCTTAAGATGAGAAATTTAAAATTTCTATCTGCTGACGTTCTTTTACTGCATATTATATCTATTCAATCGCCCCCAATTTACGTGGAAAAAAGGCAAGTAGGAAAACACTGAGCTTCGAGAAACAGCCATGTTAAGGCTAATGTATTTACCATTCCTTAAATATTTACAATCAAGACCACTCGTTTAGGAGACCTTTTCTCAAAAGATCCACACGTGCAAATAATGCTGTTTTCCGTTCGAAATGTTTTTCTTCCTATTCAATTGGACAACTGACTTAGCTTTTAAGCCGAGAAAAAAAATCACAATTATTGAAAAGGTCATAGACAGGCCTACACAGACTCCCCTGTGTGGTTTTACGTTTGCGACGCAAAAGCCTTTAATTAAAGCTTCGCTCTGACGATGATGGGTAACCACGTGCTTCAAGTCGTGTTTTGAAGTTACACATGGCCTCCTGGAAATTTCTTTCCGAGGAGTTTGTTCTTAGAAGTCTGATAGCTTCTCCTTTAATAAAGCCTTTCTTAACACTTGGCGGGTGGCAAGATGAATAGTGTGTATATTGAAAGGTCTCGGTCAGTTTGTAGACTGATTTTTCAGAGATAACACTGTTGTACTTTTCAACATGTTTATTATCACTCTGAAAGCGTGTACATATAAGATCTTTCAGCTCTGAAAAAAAAAAGCCAAATTGAAAAAACGTTATCTGAGGTCTCGTTTGCCGCAAGGCAGTCGACACTTAAAAAACAAACCAAAAAAACTAAAGGCAAAATATTGCCTTTTGTGACAGCATACCACCCAGGGGTTAAAAAATTTAAAACAAATACTGATGTAAGAATGGAACCTCATCCAAAATCAGCCACTGCTGAAAACAATTTACAAAACGCCTCCGATTATATCATACAAAAGAGGTAAATCCTCAAAGACATACTCGTCAGAGCGAAGCTTTAATTAAAGGCTTTTGCGTTGCAAACGTCAAACCACACAGGGGAGTCTGTGTAGGCCTGTCTATGACCTTTTCAATAAACATTTCGGCTTTACAACATGATTGTCTCTGGAACAACAAATTATATGTCTCTATATGAAGTATAAAAGCTATTTCACCGCTGACCGCTCATATTTGGGTCGTTTTTTCTATCCCCGCTCGTCGCCCGTGATGTAGTAACTCCCCTTGTTTACTCGTGTTAGAAATATGGCCGCTCATGGCTCTGTAAGTAGCCGTCTTTCTCAGAGTCTTACGGAGGAAGATATCCCCGGAGCATCGCTTCAGGGAAGAAATCCGACTGCTCTTAAAAACAGATGAACTTTGCTTTTGGTTAAAATGTCGTGGCGATCCAGCAAAGGGGTTAAAAACAAAGGCACAATTGTCGAAAAGGTAAGTACAGTGAATGAAGATTTTAGATATATGAAAATTCATATATTTGCACTGCGGTGGAGAGATGAAATTAAGAGATCCTCGCAGCTAAGAACACTACTGAAACGAGTAGTTGTAAATAGGACCTGAAAAAATTCAGGCCCGTACGGGATATGAACCCATGACCTCTGCGATACCGGTGCAGCGCTCTACCAATTGAGCTAACAAGCCAACTGGGAGCTGGTCAATGAATTGGGTCCAAGTTAACATCCAAGTGAAGAATTAAAAGAGACTTTGATATTGTAAATGGAGATCAAAAGATTTAGGAGTTATTTTTCTCGATGAAATGTTTCAAAAATGTAATGATTAATAGTTTTTCTACTTTTCATTTTGAAGAGTTCTTGAATATGTTGCGTCTGGTCGTGATAAAGATGTTGTGGATACCGATAAAAATCTGATATACACGCGTCAAAAGGCGAGACAAGAACAACTCGCTTAAAGTGATGCGATGCCTGAGGAAAGTACTGTTAAATTTCCATCAGCTGGATGGTCTACAAGTTTGCAACGAATGCCATTATTCACAAGGGCAGAGATGGATTTACATATTTCTAAATCTGGAAAAAACTTTGACAGAAATAAACAGAACCATGCTGTTCCAACAAGCATGAAAAAGGCAAAAACATTTCTTGATGATGAATACCTGAAAGACTTAACTTGCGCAAGTGATGACCAATATTTCTATTTCAAATGCTTGTGTTACCATAGCTTTAAAAAAATGAGCCACCCCACAAATTACAAGTTGCACTTTGTTTAGTGAGTGGAGTTGTTAAATATGCTTCGTGTACATGTGTAGCAGGATCTGTTGGTTTTTGCAATCATGTGCTTGCTGTTATGATGAAACTCTGTAAGTTCAGCTTGTATTGTTGTCAAGGTATTAAGGACTTGGAAAATGAATCTGATATGACACAAGCTAAGGCATGCACTTCAAGTTTACAACTATGGCACAGGCCTGTAAGAGGAGATAAAATCAAGCCCCAACCTGTCATGGAACTTGAGGTAAAAAAGTTGAATATAGACACAGAGTATAACCCTGATAGTGGAGTAAGGTGCTTGTTGTATGAAGCTAGGAAAAATTTGGGTACACAAGCATCTGATGAAGTTTTGTTTAAAAAAAAAAGCTTCAAGAGATCAACCCTAAGTTTGCCTTGTCTCAAATTATGTCAACTGGTGGTACCAACTTACAGGAAACAAAATTTGGAAAATGTCCAAGTGGCTCATATGCAAGTTACCAGTTACAGTTCACAGAGTCTAATTTTCAAGTTTTCTGTAATATTGACTCAGTGCCTAGAGTGGACTGTAATGATGAACAAAATGCTATTTCTGTATATCCTCCATTCCCTTTGCAACAATCTGAGAAGTATGAAAAGCCAGATGACTTAAGCAGCAACCAGGAAGCACTCCTGGATCATTTGATTGTTGATGAGGCAAAGCTTAATACCATAGAGAAGAAAACAAGTGAACAAGCAGCCTCACAGGAATGGCAGGCTGAAAGGAAATTTCAGTATACAGCATCTAATTTCCACACAATTGTAAAAAGGCAAAGGAATCATAACACTCTAGTAAATAATCTGCTTCATCCCAAACCATTCACTGCCAAACAAACTGCACATGGGAAAACCTGTGAGTCTGTAGCCTTAAGAGAATATGAAAAATATATGTTTTCAACAAGGAACGCAGTTTCAGTGTTGAAAAGTGGCCTTGTTGTCAGTATGGCCTCTCCCTTTTTAGCAGCATCACCAGATGGCAAGGTCATTGACCGAGGCTGTAGCAAGCCTTTTGGGCTGGTAGAGGTTAAATGTCCCTACTCTAAATTTCATGTGAGTCCTTTAGAAGTATGTGCCGATGAAACTTTTTATGCAGAAAATGTAAATGGAAAACCGAGGCTTAAAAGGGGGCACCAGCACTACTTTCAGATACAGGGTCAACTAGGTATTACAGGAGCAAGTTGGTGTGACTTTGTTATCTATACTAACAAAGGCATGAGTATAGAGAGGATCACATCTGATCCTCAATTCTGGGACGTATTGAATGAAGGCCTAAAGAAGAGCTATTTTGAACAATTCATAGCACCAGCTTCTGTGGAGTCCAGTAACCATTAGAAGGGTTAACTACCCTAATCTAATCTTGGAACGAGTACAGAGAAATTTTGTGTCTCATACCTAACTTGATATGTTTAAAACAGAGTATCAACCAACATGGTCTGCATAATAAGATAGCTTTCTTTATTCTTTGATTTTAAGATCTTTAGAACTACATGTAAAAGCTGACATCTTTTAAGTGTTTGGGACTGAAAGCAAGCGAATCACATTCTTAGTTTTAGTTGGTTTAGAGAATATTTGACCTGAGGTGGATAAGCAGTAGTGAGTAGTGGCGTGATGGCGTGCGGACGTGATTCCGAGGGCTCCGCGAATTCTGTCGAATTTGTTGGCATTGAATCTTCCTTACTTTCCTCAAACCAATACCTACTTTGGGACGACAAACAAAGTCTATTCAAATGGAAAGGGAGCCTTACACAACTTCAAGAGTTCTGTTTCAAAGATTTGAATTTGGAAGTTTCTACAACCGCGAGTACCTCTGAAAGGTCAAGTACTTTGAAGTCGAAGACAATCACGTTGGTTTTATTTAACAGTACCGGCACCCTTCAAGTCCAAGGTCCTGAAGCGAAAACGTTAAAAGCTAAGCTGAAAAAGCTTCTTCAGCTACCGGTTGATGACGACTCGGTTATTCTCGTAAGAGAAGAAGAAGCCAATACACCGGCATTTAACAAGAACGGCGCCAAATCAGTACAACAGGAGTTGGACTTCTTAAAATCCGAAGTTCTAAACTTATGGGCTCATGTAAAAGAGAAACCTCAAGAGGAAGATCTGAGATCCGAAAATTCTCGACTTCGGGAAACAATTCTTTCTTTGAAGGAAGAAAATAAAAAGTTAGTCCAAGAACGCGATTCTTTAAATTTTGCATTGCAAATCGTATCTAGAGAAGCAGCTGCACAATGCCTTCCAACGAATAACACCCCTAATGAACGCACTATTGTCCCAAACTTGGGCGAGCCAACACCTTGTGCCAACAAACCTCAAGACTCCATTGTGAAATCAAAGAAGAAAAGAAAGAAATCGAAAAACAAAGGAGGTCTTAATAACACCCCAGAAGGAAAAGAATCCGAACCGACCAAAACAGATCCAAAACAACCGAAAGAGCGCACAACCCTGCTCATAGGCGATTCGATGATCTCAAGAATACCTGGAAGAGACCTGGGAAAAGCAGTGGGCCATAGGGTTATAGTCAAGCCTTTCTCGGGTGCTACGACAAAGGCCATGAATCACTATCTCAAGCCAAGTCTGGAATTTTCGCCCAACGAAGTGATTTTACACATTGGGACTAATGATCTTAAAACCAGGGAACCAAAGGCTGTTGCCGAATCGATAGTCGACCTCGCGAGACAGATCGAGAGCACCTGCGATACTACAGTCACGCTGTCGGAGCTTGTATGTAGAAAAGATAAGCTTGACCTGGCCGTAAAAACAGCCAACAAGCATCTAGAGAAGTTCTGCCATCAAAACGGATGGAAATTAATTCATCATGAGAACATATCTTATAATGGACTCAACAAAGGTGGACTGCACTTAAACTCTAAAGGTAATGTGCAGTTTTATAATAATTTTAAATCGCACCTAGAATGAGATAATGTGCTGTCCGTCAATGCCGTGCGAAATCGATCAAGCAGCCAAAGGGGCGTAAAATCTGCCTCAATATTGCCACCTTTGCGTGGCTTTAGAATGGCCTCACTCAATATAAATCAATTAACTACACATATAGACGAACTAAGAATCCTATTAGCAAACAACGATATAGATATTATTTCTATAAACGAAACAAAACTGAACGAGAGCATTCAAGATCACGAAGTTCATATTCCAGGATACGAAATAATTCGCCGCGATAGACTTACGAAAGGCGGCGGGGGGGTATGTTTCTACGTTAAAAATTCAATCAACTTTACAGTACGATCTGATCTACATATGGATGCATTAGAGAATCTTTGCTTGGAAATCCATAAGCCAAAAACAAGACCTTTTGTGATTGTTACGTGGTATAGACCACCTGACTCTCCTATTGGCATTTTTTCACCTTTTGAATCCCTAATTGGGAAATTGGATAGTGAAAATGTAGAATTTTTTGTACTGGGAGACATGAACTGTGACATGGTCACTGCACGATATGACAATGATACATCCAAATTAAAGAATATTGCTGATGTCTACGGACTCGAGCAACTCATCGCTGAACCGACGAGGATAACACCCACCTCGTCAACTTTAATTGATTTAATTTACACCAACTGCTCGGATAAGATCGCCTGTTCGGGAGTTTGTCATGTTGGGATAAGTGATCATAGCATGGTGTATGTTTATAGATAACTTTCTCTGAACGGGATGTCGAATGGACATAATTCAATAACATACAGAAATTTCCGAAAATTCGATTGCCAAAATTTTCGAGATGATATTCAGTCTCAATGTTGGAATAATGTATATGAGTCTTCCGACCCAAACGAGATGTGGCAGCAATGGAAATGTACATTTCTAGCTATCGCTGACAAACATGCCCCACTGAAAACGATGCGCGTTCGTTCACGAAGTTCTCCGTGGATTACCGCTGAGTTGAAAGACTTGATGCATAATAGAGATATATTAAAAATCAAAGCAATCAAAACAAATGATCCCAACAATTGGGCAGTGTTTAAGAAACAAAGAAATTTAGTCAATAAGCAAGTACGCTTAGCAAAGCAAGTTTATTACCAAAATATTTTTAACAAGCACACAAGCGACTCCCGAAAGACCTGGCAGACTATAAACGAGCTAACTTCACGTAAATCTGGGAAAATGTCAGTGACATCACTAAAAGTGAATGGATTAACGATAACTAATCCACTGGAGCTATCAAACGAATTCAACAACCATTTTGCTAATATTGGTCCAAAACTTGCCAGTGAGATAGATTTTGATAGTAGTAGCTATAAACGATATCTTGCCGGTACAGATAAACGGTTTGAGCTCCAACCTACTAATCCAAATAAAGTATTTTCACTTTTAAATAAACTAGACAAGTCAAAAGCAACGGGCCTTGACACAATATCTGCTAGGTTTATCAGGGAATGCGCTGACCTTATTTGTGTGCCGATATGTGATATTTTCAATCAATCTATTAGCCAAGGGAAGTTCCCAGATGATTGGAAATATGCAAGGGTTACACCTCTCTTTAAACAGGGTAACCGCGATGATGTCAACAATTACCGCCCAATATCGGTGATTCCAATAGTGGCGAAAGTGTTTGAAAGGATAGTTTACGATCAATTGTATGCCTATCTGGAAGAACATGATATTCTATATCAAAATCAATCAGGGTTTCGTGCTACTCATTCAACTGTAACAGCATTGTTGGAAGCGACAGATTCTTGGGCATATAATATTGACAACGGGAAAATCAATGGAGTCATTTTTCTAGATTTGAAAAAAGCTTTTGACACTGTTGATCATCAGATCCTCCTATCGAAATTAAACTATTATGGCATACATGGCAAATCTTTCAAATGGTTTCAGTCATACTTGGAAAACCGTACACAGAAATGTTCTGTGAACGGGTCGCTGTCCGGCAGCTGCTCATTAACTTGCGGCGTCCCCCAGGGGACCATCCTCGGTCCACTATTGTTTTTATTATATATCAACGATCTTCCAAATTGTTTATCAAATTGTGAGCCGAGGATGTATGCTGACGACACACACCTTACATATGCGGGCGGTGATCTTGAGAGTATACAGCTTTGTCTGAATGAGGACTTAACAAACGTTTTCAACTGGCTACAAGCGAATAAACTCACACTGAATATGACAAAAACCGAATTCATGCTAATAGGGTCAAGGCAGAGACTGGGTACTCTCACAGCTTCACCAACAATTAGAATGAACAGCACTCAGGTGAGTCAGGTTACTTCTACAAAATCGCTTGGTGTGATTATAGACGATAGGCTCGATTGGCATAGTCACATCGAAAAATTGACAAAAAAGATTGCCTCTGGTATCGGGTGCCTAAAGCGAGTCAGGCATCTGATCCCAGCATCGACCTTACATCTGCTTTACCAAGCTTTAGTAAAACCTCACTTTGATTACTGTGACATTGTCTGGGGTAGCTGTGGGATAACGCTACGAGATAAGCTGCAGAAATTACAGATTAGAGCAGCCCGTGTTTTGACATTTTCCAGCTATGATGCCGATGCAACTAAGCTACTTGAATTTTTAAGTTGGAAAAATCTGACAAGCCAGCAGGAAATTCATAGAGTTACCATGGTTTTCAAATGTCTGCACGGGCTAGCTCCTGAATATCTTAATTCTAAGTTTAAATGGCGTAACTCTGCTTATGACCTCAGGGACTCTGAAAATAAATTCAATGTTCCTCTACCTCGCACTAACTATTATCGAAAAAGCTTTAGCTATAGTGGAGCCACATTATGGAATAGTCTTCCATGTGATATAAGGAACACAGAGTCTCTGGGGTTATTTAAACGCAAGATCAATGCCACTCTATAACGCACGGCATTCACGGAAAACAGCTTTTAAATATTAGTTAGAGTTTTAATTTTTAAATAGTTTTAGTTAATGTAATTGCTGATGAATTGTTTCGTGCTTAAATAAAGATTATACTACTACTAAATAAAGATTATACTACACTATACATTTATTAAATTGACTGAAATTCTGTAGTGTGCCTCAGAGCTCTGCCTAACTCAGTGTTAAGTGGAAATAGGAGGGTCCTGAATGTTACAGAAAAAGGCACAGACACTCCACATTTGGTTTACTACCCCAAACAAACTGAGGGGTACAACACTATCCCATAAGTGAAAATTCTTGATTTTATTGATGGCCCGTTCAACGTGTACTCTAACAGAAGCAATTTCTTGAGTCTTGATAACATCTTCTGCTGTCATTTGGCTATTAGACCCTTAAAAGGGGGGAATGTTTAGGGTTACACCTAGTGGGAGTAGGTCTTCAATTGTAAAACCTTTATCGGCCATCACGGTGTCACCATCGTCAAATTCTAACTTCAGGAAACCACTTCGTTCAACAACTTCGCGATCGGAAATGCTTCCACTATATAGCTGACTGATAAAAGTTATAGCTCCACTGGGAGCAATTCCAACTAAGCCTTTTAGAGTTACATGGTTCTTATAGGAGCTGAACAATTTGGAATTCAACAGAAGGCTGGAAGGCATTTGGCATCTAATTTCTGTACAATCGATTATTACACGGGTGCAAGAGTATTTCTCTTTAAAGCTGTCAGGCATTGTAGCTCTTATAACCTCCCTATTAGGCCATATAGATACTTGACCAAATTTTAAATACATGTAATTTGTGACCTCTCACGCGAAAACGTTCCTTACGGTTTGCCGTTTTGAAACGGATAGCCGTTCGTTAGCCGTTCATCAGCCGTTCGAGCGGGATGGGATGCCGTTCGAACGCCTTGAACTATCCGTTCAAGAACAACTAGGAGCCGTTCGAACGGCTGGAGCTATCCGTTCCAAATAGATTGGGAGCCGTTCGAACGCCTTGAGCTATCCGTTCAAAAAAAAATGGGAGCCGTTCGAAAGGCTGGAGCTATCCGTTCCAAAAAAATTGGGAGCCGTTCGAACGGCTTGAGCTATCCGTTCAAAAAAAATTGGGAGCCGTTCGAACGGCTGGATCTATACATTTCAAAAAAGTTGTGTTTTTTGCTGATGCCGTAGAGGTTCAGAAACATCTCCTTGCAGATGGGCTGAGACCGATAAAGCAAGCTGTAAGGTGGACTTCTTTTTCTTTTTTCCCCGATTGCTTCAATCGCCGTAAAAGCTTGAATGTTTGCTAAGACAACCAAGTCCAGCTCCACGTGAGACAGTTCCAGGCAGTTGTATAGATTATCTAGAACGGTTTCCTCTGTAAGTTGATCAGAACACCGACTACTTTTCAATCCTCGACGACATCCGCACCCATCTTGCATGAATTTTTGCACGTTGGCGATGATACTTTCCTTGTTTTCCGTTTGATTACAATCCATCTCGACTCTTGATGATTCCTCCATTTTGCGATTGTGATATAAGCCGAGTTATCTGGCAGTTACCAGGGCAACGCATTTTCCATGAGAATCACTGAACCGAAAATTAACAGTGATTATGCAAAGTGAAAAATTTGCGGCTTTGTTCTAGAATCGATAAGAAACATGTAATCTATTTTACGTTGAGATTTTCTTTTGCATTGCATCGCAAGATTTAAAAACTTCGCATTCGAGTTGCTTTACCGTGCCGCGCCACGCCGCACAGACTGAATTCAGTGAGTTAATATCCCATGAATGCGTCAAACGGCAGAGAGTTTCGAATCGAGCGAACTTTTTCACACTGTAATTGAGCCGTCATAAGCAGCGCATTGATTCTTATAATTTCCCTTACCGGTAACTTCAAATGCGATATAATTATTATAGTCCAAGACTATGTTTTGTTCATGCCTCGCACGTCTGCCTCGCATGCCTCGCTGATTCGCTTTTATTGTACACACTCACATCAACGCAGCGGACAAAAATAATGGCACCCGCTTCTTTGTTAACTTAAAATAATTGCTTGCACTCAAGGTAGCGAAAATTACTCGGCTCATCGTAAAAATTGTCACTATAAATTGTGCCTGTTAGTTCCGAAGATACATGGTGGGGAAAGCGTCGCCTGTGTTCGGAAACGAGATGTTTACAAAGTCAATTAATGGCGTTACATTACGAATTCTGGAAATGGTTGCATGACAATTATTTTAAAAGAGAACGCAGACTATTACCGGCTTTTGTTTCTCCCCCGCGAAGACGAATTTGCTTTACTCTCAAAAGACTTATTATTTTCAAAACAGGATTAGATTTATTCTAGGTTTTCTATCAGTTTTCAGATCTAAGCGGCGCGTGTCGCGTTTATCTTAATTACTGTCATTTCGTTCGAATGTTTTTGATCGGCCGTTCAACTGTTTACTTTGACCTTATCCGTTGAAAACTTCTGCCGTTCAGCCGGTCGAAATTTTCCTTCAGCCGTTCAGCCGTTCGACTTCAACCGTTCGAAACTTTTCTGAAGCCGTTCAGCCGTTCGACTTCAACCGTTCGAAATTTTCCTTTAGCCGTTCAAGAAAAGAATGAAGAAAGAAAGGAATATTCTGCTTACTGTCGACTGCGAAATACCAAACAAGTGAGCTAGATGTTTTTCTGCAAATCCCCTTCTCAGTCTGCAAAGAACAAGGAAGAACTCCTCTCTGGGTTCTAAGCTTCTTCGTCTACCTATGCTAGTACATCCCTCTGGTTCCTCGTTTCCACTATCGTAAAACTCCTTTTGGACAGTTCTTTCTTTTGATGAACAGTACTTAATGTTTTCCCCTTTCGATCCAGTATTTAAAAATTCAAACACAACACTAAATGTTGCTAAATTAGGAAATCCCGTATAAAAGGCAATGTCCTCGTCGGTAGTAAAATTGCGTATCTGAAAAAGGCGAGAATCTTTAAGGCTCCTCTGGCGTTTTAATACCTCTATTTCAGCCTTTAACTTCGCATTTTCAAGTTCAAAACCTCGAATTCCTTCAAGTTTTTTAACTTCTTCTGTTTGATCTTCACACGAACTTAAGCTGTTTTCCACATCATGATAACTAAAAGCTGCTGATGAAGTACAGGTTTCAGAAGTTGCTTCAGCTGCATCTGCAGTTGTTTGACTTTGAGATGATTGCAACTCCTTGTTTGAACACTCTGTTGTAGACGAAAGATTGCGACATTTAGGAGGTGCTCGCTTTTTCGGAGAACCTTTGGACCACGAAAATCGAGATGGAATTACCCCTGCCTTTACATAAACACGCTGACCTCCAATAGCCTTAACCAAGTCCTCGGGCTTAAAATGACGAGAACAGATCTTCGTGTTTTGGTTGACTCTAAACGCTTTTCCTTCGTCTCGACGAATGGCATGGAGCCAACGTTTTTTGACGATAACGTCGTCTGGAAACTTCAAGTAAGAAATTTTCTCCCCGTTTTCGGTTCTGTAATTCTTTTTGGTACAGTTTGGAACACAACAATTTTGTGGCATTTTCAAAAACTGGCGCCCTTCACATCAGGCGGCCATTTTTATTTACCAGGCCCAACTAGCCTCGTTTTCAAGTTGATCGCTCCCAGTCTCTTTTCATTCTGCATAGCGTGTATTTGAAGTCGAGGAAAGCCACAAAGAACTTTCAATTTGTCAACTTTCAATTTGTCCCAGACATAGCGACGACTTCGGGACTAGATGGTTGTGCAATAAAAAAAAAGAATGCTCCTATCCATCGGATTGGGCTCCACATGGGAAGTCTTCTCGGAAAGGTGATCGAGGCATGACTCTGCAACAGTCTCAAAAGCTTTATGTTTTAACATCTACACTTCAGTTCCGGTGGGGGTCACGTGAGTATACATCAGAATTCCATCCTGACCGCCACCTTGATAAGAGATAGCATCAGGATAGTAGAAGAGAAAACTACCCTCATTGATAAAAGCAAAGATACTCAATGTGCGCTAAAAATGAAAACGGAGAGCGTCGATTTGCTGCTGGCGAGTTTTTATCACCACAGCAGATAAAGTCGTACTTCTCAAGGTCAGCAGCAAAGATCAAACAGGCGGAATCGGTAGCAGAGATCGATGTACCAGCCATTGATGAAGAAATGGCATACTCCTCAGCTCATGACAAGATAATTCAAGAGTGCCAGCTTAGTCATCCCATTTTGTATGACACATACAACCTCTGTCAACTGTATGCCACGAACAAGCTTACTCGTTTCATTATTTCTTTCCTTCAAGATATATGCACATATTTCCAAATGGAAATTGATTCCCTTCCTGCTACACGAAAAGCGCCATACGTTGGTCTGATCAATGAACTGATAAAGTCGTGTACGTGCAAAGAAAAATAGGAACTTTCCAGCTGGAAGTGACCATAGTCTTCGTATTCAGAAAGTAATGACTCCTGAAATAGAGGGACACCAACATTATTCCAACTGCCTTGAGAGAAATAAGTACAATAGCTGCATATGCGTCATACACAGCTACGATATGACATTGTCCCTTTGTAGCTTTGTTATAAAAAAAATTGACAGTGAAAACCTCACGTTTACATACACATGTTTTAGATCGAAAGGATTTTATAAAGACCAACCTTGTTCTGTTAAAAACGTTGGTCATCTTCTTTATTATTTTCACTAATGGGCTTCCCGTGTGTAACGCAATCACATACCATCGATCGCGCTGTGGTGGCGAGAAATGGTAGCATGGATAAGTCTTGAAAACGGTGGAGCGGGTTAAAGTGCATACTCTAGGCATGGAAACCACTTCTAAAGGTAAAATTTTGTGTAATTATAGCCTGGACAATTCCTTTTGATGCTAAAAAAGCGTTTGTTATCGTTGGGTTGCAGTATTAGTTGCGTATATGACCGTTGTAATAACATGAACTAGTAATTTGCATATACTAGACTATCGAAGATTGCTCAGATTGCTATGAATTTTTGGCTTCAGGAGAAAATTATATGTATATTTAACATGAAGGAGACCTTTTTCGAAGTTTTTATATGATATAAGAGGGAATTCGAGTGTTTTGGTATTGTTTTTCTTGATGTGACGTGCAAGTCATGTTGGTCACGTAAGGCGCCTCTTGAGCTCAAATACGCTTATATAAATCGCTCTAAAAATTAGTGGTTTGAGTAGCCCAAAAACTTTATTGCAGTTTCTAAAAGAAGAAGCCTTATTCTTGAGAATGGTTATTGTCTCATGGTCAGTCTATGGAGCCATGTGACAATGGCCGATTTTAGTCGCCAAAGTTGAGCTATGTTTGATGAATAAAATTTTACCTGAATTAGAAAATTCGTAAAAAAAATCGCTTTTCAAGGAATCTTGGAAAAAATACTTCACAACCTTTAAAAAACATCTCTTGTTTTAGAATTGTTATGAGGTTTCCGAATTGCTGGCGAAATAAGTTTTTTTCGGCCGTTATCTTTAGGTGTACTATTTCACCGGGAAAACACGGTTATGAACCCCCAAAACACAAAATGTCACCGTTCTCCCAACATAATTTTTTTCGGCATTTTTTATATTTTTCCATAACTAAGGCCATTTATACCTATGTTCTTGCAAAATTTGAAAAAATTTCAATTTTTTTTATTTTCAACACCTCTGCTCGATTTTTACAGACGACCACTCTTAAACCACTTTTTAAGTTTTATCCAATGCTCTGATATTGTTTACAAAGAATTAATTCGTTTGACGGTATTCAATGCGGACTTATTTTAGCTTTTCAGGTTTTTGAAGTAAACGGTTTTGAAACATCTGTTGATGTTTCGCTAAATGCAGTCTTTAAATCGAACTAAATGCTCAGCATTTCGCTCACTTAGAAAAACCCACGTGGTCTGTCTCTTAATTAGCAGCTTTAGAACAAGCTTTAGCTTCAATAGACAATATTATTCGTTACCTACCTCTGCACTGAGTCGTTTTGGTCGACTAAACTGTTCAGTGGAAAATTTTGCGGCAGATTTCTTTTAAAACTTTCATCACATATGCAACATTGTCAACCGATTCGTTCAATAAAAACTCGAATTACCAGGACTCCAAGAATGCAAAACAAGAGCCCTGTTTCGATTTTTACTGACAAGTAGGATTTTAACAAGCGTACACGTGCGTTCGAGAAGGAAGAGCCATTATTTAGCGAGAAATTGAACAAATTTAGAACTAGATCAACTCAATATAAGTTATTTAAAGCTTGTTAACTTGTACATTGTAAAATTTATTGCTAATTAATTCAGAATATCCAAGATAATCCGTGAAAATGTTTAAATGTCAATGAAGGATCGATCGGCACCAGAGCAGCAACCATCTGAAACCGCATTCTAGCCAGTCCTTAATAAAAACTGTAAGAGGCAATTTTGTCTCTTTCGCTTTCTCATAATAACATTCATGAGAGTATTATTTACGTCAAGAGATTGTAAGAGACTATATTCTCTTTTGCACGTATATTTTTCCTTCGATGAATAATTTATGCATTCAAAATAAAGTTCGGTAGCATGTAAAATGCTCTTTAGAAGCTTAGGTTCGTGTCTCCATTGCCTTCCATTTATTTGTTTTAAGTGACCAGCAAAAAATACTATCGACAGACCTCGAGCAAAAATTTAAGCGACAAGCGTTTTCTATCGGTCAGCTTTGCACTAAAAGTACTCATATGATCATGTATAACTCGAGGATGGTTTAACTCCATGGACAGCAAAGTGCTTGTCGGATTGTCAGCCTCATTGCTCGTCTCACTTCACTAATCTTCCAGCAGTAAAGAAACGGGTTTAACGTCGAGTTAAAGTAAACTAAGATAGTTGCCATTGCAAATGCGACGCTTAAATGTGAGGAATATGTTTTACCATAAGTGACTACAATTCCTACAATAAAGAATGGTGTATAACAAACAACTAATGCTAACTGTACCCACAGTGCACTGTGCACTGCCTTTCTGTATCGTGTCATGTGCAGTGTATTTGGTTGCCTCGGCTGTTGTTTAACGTGATCTTGTACTTGAACCTGATGATGTCTTAGAGTACAAAAAATCTTCGTATACGAAGCGAGTGAAATAAGCAGTGAAAGTGGAAAATTCCCCTGAGCGATTTGCCATTCTCCTCCGATAACCAGAGTTATATGATTATGCTAAATTGAACATGATAATCTATTGATCGAGAAAGAAAATGAAGGAATACATACTTAAAACTATCAACATTCGATAAAAATATTTCACAGCTATTTGCCGAAGATGAAGTGAATAATATTATTGTTGAATAATTCCCGTGACGAAGTCGAGTTAAAAATTACACCTTGTTAAACCTACATAAACAGCATTTATTATTTATAAACCTACGATCACTCTTGGTTGCATGTTAAGCTACTCCAGCGTATCTTTCCAGCTCTTCCCAAACTTCCTGTGTGCATCGTATATTAATGACCGCTCACTGACGCGCGAAGCAATTTTTAAAAATACCCTGTCAAAGATTAGGAAAAATTAGTTAACCACCACAGATTCGCTGCCTCGTTTTAAGTTGGAAAAATTTCGTTTTTGCAGAATATTTACTCTCTATAAATTCAACATTTTATTCCGGCTTCAAATCAGTCATTTTATTTACCAACGGAGGATCAGCTGACAAAAAAATCAGACGAAAGACTTAATCACTATAAGATGCGTCAATCCTTCCTTTAACAAGAGTTCTTTCCCAGGGAATTTTCTTTCTGATCCTCTATGATAATTCAGTACCTTGATAATTAAACAAGAACATGTTCGTCGCAACCAGCTGTTGATTTCAGTAAGTAACCTTTCAGTTAATTTCAAATTAGCATTGAAAGTGAATTCCCTTGACAAACACAAATACATGGGCTATATTTTTTTTGTTTTACAATACGATATGGGACTCCTCAGTCTTAAAAGATCTATTTCATCTACATTAACGGGTGAAATAAACATGTCGTTATTAGGGCGATAATTAGATGGTATAATATTGAAGCAAACTCTGAGCTCATACAAAAGCTTTGAAAACGACTCAAAAAAAAAATTGTGGAACTTAGGGACAGCAGTTAATCGCTCGGAAATGGGGGAAATAAATTCCGTAAAACTAACAGACAACTTAAAGATACACTAGCGACAAACTGGACATATGGTGATCTCTGTACAAATGATGCGAAACTTGTTTTTCGCCGTTGCCAATATAATTTCAGAATATCGATCGATCTGTAAAAAAATTTTGTAATAAACAGAGATGGTCAATTTTATTCCGTATACTTTTGTAACCTTCAGGTAAATATACAAGTAGCAAAAACTTCTTCGCATAAGCTTTACGGATAATTTTCTGATCACAAAACAAACAAATTGGACCGTCTCTTTTGGAAATATGGCGTCAACATCAACGTCAAGCGTTTCCTTTTAATTATAGGAAATAAAAAAAGTAGTTGAAATCGTTTTATCGTAACACACAACATCGGCCTTAAACACATCTCTTAAAATACTCTTTCAAGGTTTATCTGATGCCTTCATATTACTAAGAGGAGAAAACATGAAAGTAAAATGTTTGCATATCTTTTCTTCGATTATGACATCTTGTATTTTAGGAATCTTCCCTGCATACTTCAATTAATGATATTTATACACACTGAGAATTCTTCATCAGTGTTTACTCGTTCAAAATACGTCAGAAAGTTGTCTGTTGTGTCCAAAAATTGAACCTTTGAAATGCCTCAGGTATGAAATGGCAACAAGTAGAAAATGGAGACATCTGTGGTATTATTCTTTTAAAAGAACGACGGACAATCTCCTTTTATTTAGATCAACTTTCACTGATAGGGTGGTAACCTGGTGTCCATATTATTCGTGTGAAGTTCAGACTTGTATCATTAGTAACCATGAAAAATTGGAAATAAAAATTTCAAGCTGGCGCAATTTTTTTTCGTCTTAGAAAAGTGCGATTTGAGACAATCTGTGAATGCATCAAACGATTCAAATTTAAATTTTGGCCACAGATGTAAACGTATTTTTAAATGTTTGAATCAATTTGTAATGACAGGCTTTTTCTTTCCGTTTTTCGTCCCCGGACTGATATTAAAAACAAAACCGTACCAAGATGTTAGGCCGCGCGCCATCGATTTTTAAAACTCGTTCTCTACCAGCTTTTTCACTTTCGTTAGGAAAGTTATGATGATTTTTTTTTTAACAGAAACTGTTTTGTTTATTTTTCCTATCTCGCCCTATGATGTCATTTCCTTTCTTCATCCCCTTTGGTCAACAAGATAAGAAAAATGGGCGCTAACTGAAAATAGAGGAGGCGGAGAAACCATTGTTTTGCACCAGCCATGATGGCCCTACGCGCTCGGTATCTTTTAATCCCAGAGTTCCATCGGGTACCGACAAAACGAGAAACAAAGCAGAAGAAAAGCAGGAAATTACTTTCTGAAACAATTTTTCGCTGTTTCTTTTACGTTCTCTATTTGTTCTCCTCCTTTCGCCAAAAATTTTAAAATGATTGTCCGGCAAAAATTATATAAGAAAGTTCGCCCAAATTTTTCTCTGCCAACGCTTTCATGTATACAGCAGTGACTGAATTCTTCATGTCGTAATTCCCCTGAGCGATTGGCAATTCTCCTCCGATAACCAGAGTTATATGACTGTGCTAAAGTGAACATGATAACTTATTGATCGAGAAGGAAAATGAAGGAAGGGATACTTAAAAACTATCAACACTCGATAAAAATATTTAACAATTATTTGCCGAAGATGAAGTGAATAATATTATTATTGAATAATTCCCGTGACGAAGTCGAGTTAAAAACTACACCTTGTTAAACCTACATAAACAACATTTATTATTTATGAACCTACAATCACTCTTGGTTGCGTGTTAAGTAACTTCCGCCTATCTTTCAAGCTCTCCAAACTTCCTGCGTGCATCGTATATTTAATGACCGCACAGTGACACACGAAACAACTGTTAAAAATACCCTGTCAAAGATTAGGAAAAATTAGTTAGCCACCACAAACACGCCGCCTCGTTTTAGGTTGGAAAAAATTTCGTTTTTGCAAAATAATTACTCTCTATAGATTCAATATTTTATTCCGGCTTCAAATCAGTCATTTCATTTACCAACGGAGGATTAGCTGACAGAAAAATCAGACGAAAACTTAATCACTGAAGATGCGTCAATCCCTCCCTTAACAAGAGTTCTTTCCCTGGGAATTTTCTTTCTGATCCTCTATGATAATTCAGTACCTTGATAATTAAACAAGAACATGTTCGTCGCAACCAGCTGTTGATTTCAATAAATAAAGTTTCAGTTTAATTTCAAATTAGCACTGAAAGTGAATTCCCTTGACAAACACAAAGACATGGGCTATATTTTTTGTTATACAATACGATATGGGCCTCCTAAGTCTTAAAAGATCCATTTTGTCACTTCTTTAATGGGTGAAATAAACTTGTCGTTTTTAGGGCGATAATTAGATGATATGATATTGAAGCAAAGTCTGAGCTTATACAAAGCCTTGAAAACGACTCAATAAAAAAAAAAATTGTGGAACTTAGGGACAGCGGTTAATCACTTAGAAATGGAGGAAATAAAATCCGTGAAACTCAGAGACAACCTAAAGATACATAAGCAACAAACTGGACATATGGTGACCTCTATGCAAATGATGCGAAACTTGTTTTTCGCTGTTGCCAATATAATTTCAGAACATCAATAGATCTGTAAAAATGTTCTGTAACAAACAGAGATGGTCAATTTTATTCCGTTTACTTTCGTAACTTTCATTTAAATATACAAGTAACAAAGACTTCTTCTCATGAGCTTTACGGATATTTTTCTGATAACAAAGCAAATTCAAGACTGAAGCTGGACCGTCTCTTATGGAAACTTAGCGTCAACATCAACGTCAAGCGCTTTCTTTTAATTATAGGAATACTAGTTGAAATAGTTTTATCGTAACACACAACACCGGCCTCAAACACATCTCTCAAACTACTCTTTGAAGTTTTATCTGATGCCTTCTTATTGCTAAGAGTAGAAAACTCGACAGTAAAATGTTTGCTTATATTTTCTTGCGTTATGACATCTTATCTTTTAGCAGAGCGACAAGAAACCTTATTTTACACATAGCTGGGGCTACTTAGTCCGTCGTTAAATTGTTCACGGAGATATAAAGACTATCGATAACAGCTTGCGCAACTGTTTCGTTGAGCCACTTATTTGGTTTTTTATCCAATAACTTATTTAACGACTGCTCTCTAATAATAATCGTGACTTTATAAGCCTGCTTTGAAAGTCTGATGAACAACTCAAGAAAGACCTATTTTAGCAAAGAGCTTCTTTCAGTGTCCGCTTCACTGCTTGTCTCACTGCACTAATCTTCCAGCAGTAAAGGAACGGGTTTAAAGTCGAATTAAAGTAAAGTAAAATAATTGCTACTTTCCGTAAGACGACTAAGAGTAATGAATATTTGTTAGTGCGAGTGACCACAATTTCCACTGTATACATTGGCGCATAACAAACAACTAATGCTAACTGCACCCACAGTGCACTGTCCACTGCCTTTCTGAATCGTGCCATGTTCAGTGCATTTGTTTGGCTCGACTGCTGTTGATCTCGTACTTGTGCTTGATGATTTCTGAGAGTGCAAAAAATCTTTGTGTACGATGCGAAGGATATTACCAGGCAAAATGGTGAAACTAGGGAGCTGTACAAATAGATTATACTAGGATAAAAAATTCCACATAAAGAGGCGACAATGTTAAAAACCCAAAAGGTAGTTACAATGATATACGTGCGCTTCAAAGTTACAATTTGTTTGTATCTCAGCCCCAACAACAGGGCGAGAAGTCTGTCCACGCTTATGGCCGTCATCGTCATCAAAGACACTAAAATCAATACATAGCTTGTGACGTAGCCTGCATCCCTGGCGTATCGACAACGGCTCCAATGTTCTTGAAACACGGACATCCAATATGTAGCATAGAGAGGCTGGGCAACAAGACCAACCAACAGATCAGTGGTTGCCAGACAACGATACAGGAGTTTGGACGGCGGATGTAGGGAAGATTCTTTATAAAGGGCAACAAGGATGAGAGAATTCCCAGCAAATGCTGTGATGGAGAGGAGAATGTAAACTGCCAAGAAACAAATTGATAGTTGTTGATGCCCACCCATCAAAGAGGGAGAGCATATCAGTTCTTCATATGATTTCGTGTGACTTCTGCCGCTACTGAAATTTGATATCAACATAATTCTGTCGTCGGCTTTTCCCTTTTCTTGTGGGTTTCTGTTCTTGCAACGAAAAATGGCAGCAATGACTACTGAAGCCTAACTTTCTACCTAACAGTCGCATAAAGACTTACTCATTTAAAATGCAACTGGAAATTCTCCATTGGGTCAAAAAAATATTTTTTTCCTCGGGAACCTTTGGGTTCCTCAGTTATGAAATAGCAACTAAAGGCAAATATAGAAACATCTGTTATTTCAGTTTTTTTTACAATGCGGTAAAGAGTCACTCTTTATCAGTATCAAATTCCATTATAATAGGATGCTAATCAAGGGTCCATATCTTTCGTGCGAAGTTAAGACTTGAATTATCAGCTACGGAGAGCTAAAAATGCAAAAGCTCAAGCTGGCGATGTCAATTGTTGTAAGAGAAAAATTAAATTCGTGACAATAACCGAATGTACTACGTAGACTACACAACTATTCAAAATTAATGTATGCGGCCACACATACAAACTTGTTTCAAAATATTTGAAATTAACTGTGTATCTAATTGCGCTTTGAAGCCTTTTTTCTCTCCGTTTCGTATCCTACTAGAACTAAAAACAAAATAGTAACAAAATCAAGTTGTCACACCAGCAAACCATTTTCTGCAACTGTAAAAGGAAAGTTATTCAATTTTTGTTCCAGCGATTCTCTTAAACAGTTGATGACTCTCCTTTAGTGATGACAATTAGTTACAAGATAATTTATTAATCGAGATGGAAAATGAAGGGATGGGCGCTCAAGGTTTATCAGCAGTCGATAAAAAAGTTACAATTGCTCTAGGAGGGGCTTCGTCTTTACCAACCCTGACCCATATTTCAAACTCACTAAAACTGCCTCGTGCTTTTTATCGCACACTGAGAAAGAAATAAGTTGTTAGGAAGACACCTGCTTGTCAAGACAGATTCGACCTTGTTTTAGGCCTCGTTTACATGACTGCGTTTCCTTCGGCTCTATAAATATATGTAAATACCTGTTTTTGAAAACCTTTCAAATCTGAAAATATATATCAAACAAATATATATTTTCTTTGCTCATCAAAAAGAGACACTTTGTGATGAGAAAAGAAAATATATACACAGACTATTTAATATATTTTTTCAAATATCAACGTTTTCGAAAATGGATTTATATATATATTTAGATATTAACTTTAGATCCATTGTTTTATTTTCGGACGGGAAAATTGCTGATAGACAAACAAACAACTCATTCAATTCTTTAATACAGAGCAGGAGTTTTATCCTGGAAATGTTAATTCCTCCGAATAGCGACTGCAGCCGATCGAACCACTAGCGCGTTTGGGTGTGCTGCGACAAGTTTCTAATCTGAATCAGTGAATTTAAATTTAAGTACAAATTAGCACTAAAAGTTAATTTCTTTGACAAACAAATAGATTAATAATACCTTTTTTAAATGATAAAATAAACAGTATATTAAGATAAGATGTCATTTAAGGGCCGATTTTTAAATAGAAATATTCTCCCTTTACTGAGAACAATACTAAGCAATTACGGGGAAAAGTTAGCCTATGTGACCCTGTGATATAATATCCTTTCTTCCTACGTCTTGTTAGTGAGATAATAAAGGTGTTTTTGTATAAAGAAAGCTCTCGTGTAAACGGCAGGTAACTTTGTGATGCTTTGGGGCAATTTTCAAAATTCTACTTTAATTGCAACGGTCACATCATAATACTGAAGTGAAGAAAACAATTTATAAGTGGTGGTCCAAAATCAATGGACGTATGCTAAGGAATTATCAAAATTCGCCGCACAGATCTTCAATTCTACCTTCATCAGCAACATTTACTTCAAAACTCCCTCACTAGCGTTTACTCTTTGAAAAGACTATTGACAAAAGATAGACGTACAACGATTCTACTGAACTTCTTATTTCTTCCGCTTAATAAATAATATTTTTGACGAGCGCTCCCTAATAACAATCGTGACTTAATGAAAGTCTTACAAAACCAAACCGAGGAGGAGGTAACGCTACGGACAACAAAGTGCTTCTCTGATTGTCTGTTTTACTGTTTGTCTTACTTCACTAATTTTCCAGCAGTAAAGAACGGACATTCAAGTTAAAGTAAAGTAAGACAACTGATACTCTCCATATAACGACTAAGTGTGACTGATATGTTTTACTATAGATTGGTGCGCAACAAGCAACTAACGTAAACAGTGATAAATGGGCAACACAGCGGTCAAATGATTACGCATGCGCTTTTAGATGGATGATTTACTATTATAAACGTTGAGAATCTAAGTGATGCGTAGTTTTTTGCTGTTTCTTGGGAAAGTTCAAAGTTTCTAAGGCCTAGACTTATACACATTGTTGTTTTAGACTTGATCCATGTTGTGCTAGTTTATACTCTCGTACTTTTTTTCACACTTTGCTTAGCGGTGTAAATGAAGTCGCAAGCTTGGCCATGCTGGCGAGGGTAAAAGTAAGCTTCTGTAATTTGCCTTCATCGCCGGAACAAGGCGTCTGTGTTAAAAATAAGTTGAGATATCTCAACATAAAATAAGACCAAGCTTTAAGCTCTCTCGGAAATCCCTCTTTCAACTATATTACGCATTCAATTTGAAATAGTTAGGAATCTAAACTTTCCTTCTTCACTTCACGTAATACACGCAAGCACAAATTAGCACTAAAGTCATATCCCATGGCAAACGTAAAGACATCGGCTATATTACTGTTTTCAATACATTAAAGGAACTCGACTTCGACTTTTTAAGTAAAGAAATAAGCAGTATATTTAGATATAGTGCTATTTCTAGGCCCGATAATCAATTGGAAATATTCTCGCTGTATTTTAGTCAATTCTGAAATCAATAAAACTTTATGAAACGACTTGAAAGAAATATAGGGGAAAGTTTGGGACTGTTAATCGCTCGGAAATGGTAAAAATAGAATCAAAATCACTTGGAGACAACTAAAAAATAACCAGGAACAAGTTGATTATAAAACGACCCATTCTAACTAATATTTTTAAAATTCGATGGTTTTTTTTTTCATTCAATATTCCTTTTTCTCCGTTAGCATATAATTTCAAACGGTGAACCTGAAAGAGAACTTTGTACTAATCGTTCTTACTTCAATTTTGTTCCTTACACTTTCTTATAATAACAAACGTGAGAGTATGATCATGCGCGCGCATATATTTTCTTAGATTATGAATTGATCTAATCATGATAATGTGAGGTAGCATTAAAAATAATTTTACAAATTTATGGTTAGCTTTTTCATTGCCTTCCCTTTAGTTGTTAAGATGTGAAAAAAAATACAAGTTTTGAACTGAAAGTGCCAGTACGATCGGGTAAAACTCGAGATGGTCTAACTCCATGGACAGCAAAGTGCTTGTCTGATTGTCTGCTTCATTGCTTGTCTTACTTCACTTATCCTCCAGCAGTAAAGAAACGGGTTTAACGTCGAGTTAAAGTAAACCAAGACATCGGCTATTCCCCATAGGATGACCAAGTGCGATGAATGTGTTTTGTTACTATGTGCAATCGCGGTCACCACGATAAAGAATGGTGCAAAACAAACAACTAATGCTAACTGCACCCACAGTGCACTATATACTGCTTTTCTGTATTGAGCTATGTTCAGTACATTTAGTTGGCTCGGCTGTTGTTGAACGGGATCCTCTGCCTGAACCTGATGATATCTGAGAGTGCGAAAAATCTTTGTGTATGATGCAAGTGAAATAACCAGGCAAAGTAGTATAGTTATGAGACGGTGCAAAAGAATTATACGGTCATCAAGTAAAGCGCGTAAAGAAGAGACAAGAGCCAAAATCCAGATGGTAGCTACAATGATATATGTGCGCTTCAAAGTTACAATTTGTTTGTACCTCAGCCCCAACAACAGGGCGAGAAGTCTGTCCACGCTTATAGCCGTCATCGTCATCAAAGACACTAAAAACAATGCATACCCCGTGATGTAGGCTGCGTCAAATGCGTATCGACAAAGGCTCCAGTGTTCCTGAACTAAGGAAATCCAATAAGTAGCATAGAGAGGCTGGGCAACAAGACCAACCAACAGGTCAGTTGTTGCCAGAGAACGGTACAAGAGTTTGGACGGTCGGTGGAGGGAAGATTCCTTGTGAAGGGCAACAGCGATGAGAGAATTCGTAACGAATGCTGTGATGGAGAGGAGAATGTGCACTGCTGAGAAAAAAGTAAATATTTCATGTAATCCACCTCCAAAAGATGGGTTGCATATCAGTTCTACAAAGGTTTTCGTCTGTGTTCCACTCCTAGTGAAGTTTGTTGTCGACATTGTTCTGTAATTGTTTCCTTTTTCTTGTACTGAGGCAACTGGCAACGAGAAATATTTCGCTTAAACAGCCCAAGCTGTGCAACGATGACTGAAACTTCCTTCAGTAAACACATAGAAACTTCCTCATCAGCGTTTGCTTGTTCAAAGTGCGTAAACAAATTGTCTGTTGTGCCAAAGAGTTGATTGCTTTTTTCCGGAACCCCTCAGATTTAAGCTTCTTTTTAATATTAGAATTCATTAACATTTTAGTGGTTTGATGCATAATTTTATACAGATGATATGGACACTTGACTAGCTCCCTATCAATGAAAGATCATTAGGAAACATGACCAAAATATGAACAAATGAGCTTTAAGAGTCAAACGTACAGACAGACATCTTTGATACTATCAGTATTTCACAATTATTTTAAACGTCGCCTTCTCGGGTAGAAACTCACCTTTATCTGAGTGGAGAAGATGGAGTCTTACGTTTAATCTCGGAAAATTGGAAGTTTTGGAAAGAATTAATTAAGGAAAGGAAAGTGTTTATTTAAATCCACACACCCCCTTACACAATGTTTGTTATTATCAATGACATTTTCAAACATTCATAAGCAATGTGGATATTTTTCTAATGACAGAACAAATTCAAGTTGACAACTGTTTATAACAAGGACAAGAGAGTTTCCAGGAGATGCTGTGATGGGAGGAGAAAGTACACCGCAGAGAAGGAAATGGCTGCTTGATGCCGGCAACTCATCAGCCAGGAAGGTTGAAAAGCCACTTTCCAAACCTGGTGTTCCTTTATGTTACACCTCCTATATAATTAGTTGTCACCATGCAGTTCAATATACGGTCGTTTTCTTTTCCCCGCTAGTTACCCGTATTTGAAACGACAGATATTTCCTATCAACGGCACCTGGCCGGTCACGATCACTCAGACCCTTTTTTCTTAAGGCCCGGCCACACGCACGCAATATTTCAACGCAACATCTTGCAACATAATTATTATTAACCAGACATCTTGACCGAACAAGCTTGTTCAAGATATGATTTATGATATAGGAAACATTTCGCTTCAAGATTGAAGCCCACATTCCTCCAAAATTAAATCATTTACAATTCCAATACTCAATTCTGTCACAAGAGAAGCCAATTTCCTCCTACAGTTGCATTAAATACAACTCTTTGTCAATTTCTTTGTAACGAGTAATTCTCTCACTGATATGTTATTACGTCGATAAACTCTAAAAGTTCCTTTTATAGATACACACGTTTTATGTTACAGGACCATGAAGGATAGAAACACTGCCTCTCGTGGGAAAATTTTCCTGCAAATTGTCTTCCATGATAAGCGAGGCAGGATGTTTTTCCAGTTTCTCATATATTCCTTTGCATTAAAAGATCCGACAAACGTTCAGTGTCCAGAAGCATCATGAAGCAATTAAGTATAGATAGGAGTGAAACCCGAAAAGGATCTAGCTCCACGGACAGCAAAGAGCTTGTCTTATTGTCAGCTTCACAGCTTGTCTCACTTCTCTACTCTACCAGCAGTAAAGAAACGGATTTAAAGTAGAATTAAATTGAACTAAGCCTATCGTCAACCGCCAGAAGACGACTAAGTGCAATGAATCTGTGTTGCTTTGGCTGATCAAAGTTTCTATTATAAAATATGGTATATAACAAACAACTAATGCAAACTGTACCAACAGTGCACTGTACACTGCTTTTCTGTATTTCACCATGTTCAATGCATTTGGTTGGCTCAGCTGTTGTTGGACAGGATGTTGTACTTCAGCCTGATGATGACTGAGAGTACGAAAAATCTTTGTGTACGAGGTGATTGAGATTAGCAGAAATAGTGATATGCTTATATGACCGAGCCATAAGGCTATACGGTAATTTAAAATACAGCACAAACCAGTTAAACTTGATAAAACCCAAAAGGCAGCTACCATGATATATGTGCGTTTCAAAGTTACAGTTTGTCTGTATCTCAACCCCAACAACAGGGCTAGAAGCCTGTCCACGCTTATGGCCGTCATCGTCAATAAAGACACTCCGCAAAATGTGTAGCTTGTTGTGAAGGTGGCGTCGCTTGCGTATCGACAAAGACTCCAGTTATCGTTAGCCAAGGACATGCAATAAGTAACCATCATAGGCTGGCTAAAAATACCAACCAACAGGTCAGTCGTTGCCAGACAACGATACAAGAGTTTGGACGGCGAGTGAAGGGAAGATTCCTTGTGAAGGGCAACAAGGATAAGAGAATTCCCAAGAAATATTGTAATGGAGAGGATAATGTAAACTGTACCTGAGAAATGGATTGATTGTGGTTGTAATCCACCTGCCAAAAAAAGGGAGCACCGAAAATCTTCAAATGCGTTTGTCTGTGCTCCATCTTTGTTTAGATTTGTTTCCGCCATCATTCTGCAGTCGTTTTGTTCTTTCCTTCAGATTACGTGTGATTGAAACATAAAATGTTGCGTCTAGAGAGCACCTGCCAGCCTTGAAATCGCTTAAACTGCTTTGATCACTGAAACTTAATAATCATATGAATAATCATATGAATCATCATATGAAAACTTTTTCAATCGCGTTTACACGTTTGAAATGCTCGGGAATATTGTCATTTGTGTCCAAAAAAAAATGGTGAGCCATTTTTTTAAAGCCCTTCTTTTGATGAGTAGGTCTGATTTTCTTCTGATCATTTTGCAAAGTTTGTTTTTCACAAACGATTGATCCTTAAAAGAGAACTTTACGAGAAACAGCAATAATCAGGTTTGATGTTAGTAAAGTAAAACGTTTAATCAATGCCATTCACCACAAATTGTTGTTTGGTTAGAAATCCTTGATTTCATATTTCACACGTCAGGATTTTCGATAAAAACGAAATCTCGAGTCAATATTTAGTTCTACCTTGGTGATATGTTTCTTAGTTCGATCGCCATCAGGAGATGCCTGTATAGTTCTCCTTTGCTATTTCTGCAGCTTTCTTTGTGAAATGGTTACGATAATCTGGTGTTGGGTAATGATAAACACCCTCAAAATAAAAACAATCCTTTCTCATCACCTGTGTTCTAGATGATGTCTTCATTTGCACGAAAAATCTTTCCGGGTTTTCATTGATTCAAACAATGTTATCAATGAGCTTCTTACAAGTTGGTGAGTCCATTGGCACCATTTTGACTATATCTACCAAAAAATGCTATAAATATAAGTCTTCTCTACTTTTGCGAAATATTTTGCCATCAAACAAAATATTAGCTGTTCAATATTGAAGGGATTTCTTCAAGAATAAAGTGTCTGAAATGTTTACTAGCCTCACGAAAGTTCTTTAGACAAAGTTTAGTCGTTGTTTTACAAAACTGCGTTCTAAGCCATCTTCAATTTAGTTGAACCTCTTATCTTGGTACAAATTTTTGCGAATAGTATCTAGAGGGTCGAGATCTAATAAAGGAAGGACATTTATTATGTTTTATCTACCCTCTTATAGAGAACACCTGCTTTTCACTGCTTGCATAAAACCATGGTTTGGAATAGACATTGTGTAAATAACCAGCCCCTACATTTTTTATGAAGCATACCATTTATTTTGCTACAACACTTTTCAGTATTGATAGTAAGTTTCCTTCTAACTTATCAGTTAATTTCATATCAATATAACCCATTGAGTACACTATTAATCAAAACATGATTATGATTAATTGATGATTAATAATAAATTTTGAGAAACAAACGACAATGGTTAAGAGAATTATCTTAGGACATTGTAATTTTACCATTAATTTGTCCTCATTAGTAATTTGATGATGAATTTTAAGCAACAAAATATTTAAGAGAATTCTCAGTAAGAGCCTGTAATGTTAAACTGTTTCTCACTCGCTTACTTACTAGCTATTTACAGTTTATAGAAGTATCATCACACATTGATAAGCATTATGGACTTTTTCGCTCAAAATTACGATTTCGTGTCTTTAACAAGCCTTACTTTGAACGGTTCACGCGGTAATATTGAGTCAAAGTCAAACGCTTTATTCCATGAAGTGAGGTTAAAAATTTGAAATTATTTCACCATCCGTTAGATAAGAACTTAAAAGTCACTCCTTCACTACCCTTTCACAATCAATTTTATCCTATACATGTACTTTCGTACCACTAAGATTGTAAAACGAGTAAGTAAAATCAAACTAGCTTCCCGTTTTTTGCCCTACCTTGCGTGGACGGCATTTTTTATGTCGATCAAATCATAATTTGTTGTATTCAAAATAACTGCCGTCGCATAAAACTTACTTGTCCCAAGTATTGCCGTTAGTGATACGACTCTCTGGCCTTTAGCTATACGTGCACTTGGAAATAAACTTTATCCACAGAAGCCGCGATTGAAGCCACTGGTTGTTAATAAGATAAGGAATTTTTTTCGTATCAAGCCAGCTGTAGTCAAACGCCTCCCTCAGTTAAGATAAATACCATTCTTAAATTCCTACGATATCGTTAACGTGTATATTCCATGATTTTTGCTTTTTCATGCACAAAATGAGCCATGTTCATCCATGATGAGAATATCTAATCAGCTTTGTGCAGCGACTTCATTAAGCTTCTTACTTCTTCCTATTCAATGATATACCCGACAGGATGCGTTATCTAATAGCGCCGTCACGTTACATACTTGCTTGAAACAACTAGGTAAGAGTATAATGGAAGAACTAACCCCGTGGACAGCAAAGTGCTTGTCTGATTGTCCGCTTAACTGCTCTTCTTACTTCACTAATCTTCCAGCAGTAAAGAAACGGATTTAAAGTCGAGTTAAAATAAACCAGGGTATTCACTATTCCAAGAGCGACGACTAAATGTGATGAATCTCCTTTTATATGAGTCATCAAAATTCCCACTACACTCATTGGTACATAACAAGCAAGTAACACTAACTGCACCCACAGTGCACTGTACACTGCCTTTTTGTATCGCGCCATGTTCAATGCATTTGGTTGGCTCGGCTGTTGTTGAACATGACTTTGTACCTGAGCGTGATGACGGCGAAGAGCACAGAAAATCTTAGCATATGAAGCAATCGAGATTAATAGGCAACATGAGATGACAATTCGACCAAACCAAGGCGCTATACGAGAATCTAACACGTTGCAAAGAGTAGCGACAAAGGTTACAATACAAAGAGTAGCGACAATGATATATGTGCGCTTCAAAGTTACAATTTGTTTTATATCTCAGCCCCAACAACAGGGCGAGAAGTCTGTCCACGCTTATGGCTGCCATTGTCAACAAAGACATAAGAGATAATCCATACCCTGAAATGGAGGCTGCTACCCATGCGAATCGACAAAGTCTCCACTCTTCGAAAACAACCGACAACCAAAGAGTAGCAGTGAGAGGCTGGCTTACAAGACCAACTAACAGATCACTTGTTGCCAGACAACGGTACAAGAGTTTGGACGGCGGACGGAGGGAAGACACCTTGTGAAGTGCAACGAAGATCAGAGAATTCCCAAGAAATGCTGTCAGGGAAAAGAAAATGATGATTGCTGACAGACGCAATGAGTATTTTTCAAATTCGCCAGCCAAAGATGAGGAAAATACAAGTACTTCAAATGTGTTCACTTGCGTTCCATCTCCCATTGAATTTGCTGCCGCACTGAGAGCACCTGCTTTTTTTTTTTTTCAAAATAACCATATGAAAACTTTTTCAGTCGCGTTTAATCGTTTGAAATGTTTGGAAATACAGTCATTTGTGTACAAAAAAATGGTGAAGCATTTTTCTTAAAGCCTCACTTTTGCCTCAGCTATGATTTATCAAAACGCGATAAGAACAAAACATCCACGAATGTTAATATTTTATGGCGCGATGGACAATCCTTCGTTACTCAGACGAGCAAGAGCTGTCAATTTCTTCACAAGAGTCACATTAAATATAACTCTTTGTAAACTTCTTTGTAACGGGTAATTCTGTCACGTTATTCCATCGATAAACTCTAGAAGTTCCCTCTAAAGATGAAATAGTTTTTTTTTTACAGCGACTTTTCCTTCAAATTATCTTTGTTAAATAGGAGAGGCAGGATGTTTGTCGCCTAACAGTGTTAAGCGTCACAACTACACCACATGTATATTCAACTTGTTAGGTTCAATCTTTGAATGACTTTGCGCTAAGAGGTAAAATTAAAACAAAATATTGTGCTTTTTTTTTCATCCCACAGTTTAAGGCAAAAACCAGCCTTACTAAGGAAGAGTGACGTTGATAGCCGCATAAATGAGTAAGTGTTGTTTAAATTATGATCAGCTTCTGGAAACCAAATTTGAATGGGAAGGCGAAACGTCAATCAGTTGGAGACAACTTGAATGGTGACTGTGGACTTCTAACATAAAATCAGGGGCAAAAATGATTTAGTTTCTCGACACCACTGTCGTTCACTGAGTTCAAAAGCTCATGACATCAAGAGGACTCTGTAAGAACCGTTTGCAGTCAATTTCATTTCACATATGCACTGCTGAGAAAAAAGTAAATCTTTGATGTAATCCACCTCCAAAAGATGAGGGGCATAATATTTCGTTTAAACAACACACGCCGAGCGACGATGACTGAAACTTCCTTCCATAAACACATAAAGACTTCCTCATCATCGTTTGCTCATTCAAAGTGCGTAAGCAAATTGTCTGTTGTGCTAAAGAGTTGGTTCTTTTTTCCGGAACCTGTGACGAGCATCTTGTATGAAATAGCAGTAAGAGGCAAATAGAGAGACATCTGTGATACCATTTTTTCACAAGGCCAAAAAGAATCCTTTTTCAGCTGATCGACCGTTGGAACCTGTGGGGTGGCTCACGGATAAAATAGCAATATACAAAACGACTTAATCTAGTAGAGTATCTCTGTCTAATCCGAAGAACTAGTGATAATTCTATCACTTCAAAAGACTTAAACCCCTTAACTCCCAAGATCCGATTGTTAATTCTCCTCTCTCGCTGCTATACATTTCCTTTTAACGAGCTGTTCGATCATTTGATTTATGCATACGGTATTTCATTTTCGTCAAACGCTTAAACGTTAATTCATATGATCAAATTTCTTTCAAACAAAGAACACTAATCAAGAAGAAAACGGCTTTGAATGGAACATGAACTCGATAGACTGGAAAAACGTAAAATAATAAAAAAAATATAAAAATAATAAAAATAAAGTATAACTAATCAGATCGTATGAAAGTGAGAGTCATGTGATGCGCTCGTGAAGTATTTTAGTAATGTTAAGGTATGTGTATACGAAGTATGCTGAGTTTTTGGGAGATTTCTACTCAAAGCGCAGTCTATTAAGTATATTTTGGTTGCTTTTGGCCTCGCACCAGCGGCAGGCATTGTAATCAACAACGTATGAATAACTGGGTTTAGTTTATAAGGAAATTGTGGTGCCGCGTCGGTGAGGGGTACAACGAGATAATTTGGTTTTATAATCCAACTGCACAAGGTAGAGTTCAAATAATGCGAATATATGTATATACCACATGTGTACAGTTGGTTATTTTGTACTGTAAAAAAACCTGTTTAACCGGTCGGCTACGCACGCTGCGCTTCTCTATCCACTTTGCTTTTCCCGCCTTATGAGAAATGAGCAGAAAGACATGGCGAATAAAAAGCAGTTGGATCATAAAAAACCTATTAGACTATTCATTGGTTTGTAGTATTGCCTAGTACTTTCATTCCTTGTTTGAATTTGACGAGCCTGTGGGGAAAGTCAAACTACGGCACAACTCATAAAAATATTCAGGTATGCCACCGCCAGATAAAGAAAATCCGAAAAAATCCGCAAAAATCACCATGAATCTTATTTCGCAAGATGATCATCTCGCAGCTGGAGTTTGGGCTGCCTGTGGTGTGAGTTCAGACATGGTGAAGTAACGCGATATTTTCCTCCGTTTGAAGGTCATGCTCTTTTTCTGTTACAAAAATGAAAACATTAGGTACACAAAGTGTTCCATCTCAACCCGCCCATGCTACGCATACCTATGTTCTTATAGATGATGTCATGGATCAGGGGGCTGTGCACAAAGAATAACATTAACCAGAAATCTTGGGCTCATTTGATAAGTGTGGTGGTTTGTGGTCTTCGCGAGAGCCTCGTTGATTAAGGTCGAGATTTATCGGGACATGAAAGTTTCGCATTTCATTTTTTGTATTATTTTTAAGTCAAACGTGTTTTTACGGCTCCTTTACGCGCAACGAACACACCTAATAACTCACGTTCCATCACGTACCATAAAAACAACGTCCAAAGTCCATTAGAATATACCCAATCATTGCACTACGTGAAAATTAGGCAATTTTTCACGCGCTTGAATTGTATTCCATCGACCAAATTCGCATCTACGCGCGCCCGTGTATTATTCACTATTTATGACTCATTTCCTCGGGAAAGTTCACAATGCGTCATCAACTTTTGGTTTTCCTGAGAATGTCACGCAATGGTAAAAACATCATTATGGTCGTGAAACAAAAAGTGAGTCATTTGCATCATTTTGGTGGCAGCGAGAAATTTTTAACGCTCGCCATCCCCAGCTCGAAGCGTTGCTTCTAGATTATCGCGAGCTAAATTTCAGAGGAATAAAATCAAATATTCCTACGTCGTGAGACCACTAGGAAAAGAGTACCCTCTCGACACCGTTCGTGTTACAAGTCACCTTCTGAAGAACTCATCCAAATAACTTCGGTCTTGCAAAATTTTACAAATTTAACAGGTTCTTAAAGACGAATTCAACGCTCCATCGCTGACGAAACGTCGTTTTAAGGTAAGCTCTGAAACAATTAATTAGACCAAGAGGATTTTTGTCTCACCCACTCGCAGTGTTCCATCAATAACATTGCCAGTTTGTATTAACAAATAAAAACTTCTTACATTGTAAAATATAGACAATCCGGTATGAGGCGTGGGGTCTTGGTTTCATATAGGTCTTTCAGCAAAGTGAGCCGGCAACAACACACAAGACCATATGATCGCAGACAAGAGCAAGTTATGAAAATGTTATCGATTATTGATTATAAACTACCGTCTACGTGTTACATCCTGTTCACATTATAGAAATTGAAAGAGGAAGCAGTTGTCACAAACACACGTTTCGAGGGGAAGATGTAAAACGCTCCTTGCTTATTAAATGATTCAAAACTTGGCAGGTATTTTAAGTCAGAGAAAATTTTAAGGCGACAAATCAAAATAAGAATTCTTTAACACATCATTTGACCTCTTTTGAAAAAATGTATGTTATATTAAGAACACAGCGTAACTGAATATTTATCAGCACACCTGTAGAAAATGAAAATAAGCTGAAATCCAGCTCACACATAGATTTTGGAATAAATGATCGTCTTCTTTGCTCTTTTTTTTGTCCTACATAAATTAACGAGTGAACCACATGCTCCTCGTTCTTGTTCGTCATAACTCGAGTCGGAAATTGAACGAAATTTGAAATGAGATTGCCTAATTGCATTTGCTCGTTCCACATAAAATCATGAGTGCTACCCGTTGGTGATTTTCATTGAAGGCATTCTGGGTGGCGAATATTTATCTATTAGTTTAGTTTGAAATAACAGAAGGAAATAGTTCAATATGAAAGAAAGAAAACATTACAATTAATCCGAGTCATTTTGTTAATGCCATACCCCCTGACTGTGGTGTACTCAAAGTTCTACGGAGCATGCCCGAAGGTGTGGTTGCATAAACAACATGGCGCGATCGGTAAGAAGTAAAGATCGTGTAGATTATTATTGCTTCTAAAGGCAAAAGGAAATATAAACCCGGGGTAAAATTGTATCAAGTGGAAAGACTTGTCGACAAACGGAAATGGTCGAACAAAGTTTCGCATATTATCATGATAATTTTGCAGAGTTGCAAACAGTGGAGTGCTGATTTTATGACTAGCGTTTTTACGTGTACACTATAATTAATCACCTTTGAATTACCTACCTTAAAATGCCTGGCTAAATTTCCAAAGTGGCTACCGAAACAGCGAAAAAAAAAATGCCGATGCGGCGAGCGCTTTCTATATTTTTTGACTTGTTGTGATACATCCCTGGTGAAAATCTTTGAAGGATCCTTAACGATCCTACAAGATCTTTATGAGAACCTTTAAAGATCTTCAAAATTCTTGTTAATATCTTCAGGGATATTTCATTCTCTTGCTTGGATCTTCAAGGATCTTAAAAGTTATTGTCAAGATCTTCAAGGATCTTTCATTTTCTTTCCAAGATCTTTAAGGATCTTTCATTTTCCTGTCAAGATCCTCGAAGAGCTTGTCCGGATCTCCAAAAATCTTGACAAGAACTATAAAGATCCTTTAAAGATCTTTGAAAATTCTTTGAGGACCTTCAAAATTCTTGTTAAGATCTTTGAAGATCTCTCATTTTCTTGCCAAGATCTTCAAGGTTCTTTTAATTTCCTGCCAAGATCCTGAACGATCTTGGCAGGAAAATTTTGAAGATCCGTAAAGATCTTGGCAAGAAAATTAAAGATCTTGGGAAGAAAATAAAAGACCCCTGAAGATCTTGACAAGAAAATGAAAGATCCTTGAAGATTTTGAACATTTTTTTTTATCCCACACATTTCTTTGTAATTGTTTCTTGGCCAAGGCCTGGAGAGGTCAAGTATGATCGATATCTCGGATTTCTGGTAATGGAAAACTACCTTGTCGTCGCAAATAGAGTGAATTAATACTTAGAAACGAAATTACCACCAGAAAAGCAAGTAAAAGGAGGCATTAAGGGAGGGGGTGTGCAGATTTTTGGGATATATATATGTCTTTTTCTTTTGCTTCCCTGACCTAGTCTACTGATTACAAATTTTATTTCGCCAATTAAATTCCATTTTGCCAAATTAAACTTCACTCCATCGCGTGTCATTTCCTTGTAAACAATCTGCCTTTAATTACGTATTCTAATCGCAATGTCCAACCCCACTGGAAAAAATTCACACTAACTGCTACCGATAGTGAACTTTTAACGCAATTCTCCCGCGTTTTGACTTTTTCTACGAATAAACTCGGCTTTTAACTACCTTGAACTTAATCCAATCGCATGTTTATTCCTTGTAAACAACCTGCATTTTATAAAGTATTTCACACACAGTGCGCAAATTCCAGATAAGCAACAACCAATCAAGGAGCCCTCTCTCAAATATTATCCTTTTCTCTTGTGAAATGTATTGAACCATAAAAACATTAGGTACACAAAGTGTCCCATCTCATCCCACCCGGTCAAAAAAAAAAATAAATCTGGCATGCTACGCATGCCTATGTTTTTACTTGGAAGCCAGAAAATTCCCAATAAACTAGTTTAGTGCAAGTGACATTAATGCATGAGTATCACCTTGCTTTCGTGAGCTGTACTGAGAAATATTGGGACTATGACATTTCTATACTGCCGTAACCTTGGGCCAATATTCCCTAGTAAAGACTCGTGCTCGAATGGTTAGTAAGAAGTTAGTACTGGCTTTCGAAAATGTGATCTACACTGTACATGTATCTAAGGCTATTTTGAATTCCAGAACAATTGATTTCCTTGTGCCTCTACATTTCTTGAAATTTTTTGTACGTGAAGATAGCCAGCAAGGATTTTATGATATTTGAAAAACAGCTAGTCTGGATTATCAGGATAGTTAAAGTTAGCATCAAAGACAAATCAATTCTGAGCACAAAACAGAGTAAACATGAAATGATTGCAAAAACAATTAGTTTAATATATATATACTGGTAAACCACAAACATCAGCACCTGTACCAAATTGAAATCCATATCAACATACATCAGCATGCATTAGTGTATATATTTCATTGTTTTTCCTGTCATAAGTGTCCAGTTGAACTAACAGCCAGCTGCACACAAATGGATTTCGGTTCAACTGGAGGAAATTGAATAAAAAACTTACACATTTTGTAAGTTTTGACCAGTAATCCCTATTTAAAAATCAGCTAAGAGAATTTTACTTTGGTTTTGCAAAAGTTGTTTCTTATGAGAAAGGATTCACCATAAACTCTCCCCTCTTGTGGAGACATGGTGGCCTTATGATTAGTGAGGTGGAGTCAGGGTCAAGAGATTTGCATATGTAACCTGGCCAGGTCATGTGTTTTTGTGCAAAATAATTTACTCTCATAGTACCCCTCTCCACCCAGGAGTATAAATGGGTACCAGACATTAGTCAGGGGAACCTGATGAAATGACAGGAGGGAAGAGGGAGGGGGGGGGGGGGTAAACATGGGGTGGACTGTCATCATGTCCGGGGAGGAGTAGTAATACCTAGTCGCTTCATGTGAGGAATCCAGGATTATAAGCTCAGGTCCTGGATGGGCCACTGCTTAAATACAGACTTTACCTAACTACGTACTACAGCCTCTGGTTTAAATAATTTCATACTTTTTTTTGTTTTGTTCGTCTTGACATAATTTGGTTGGGATTAAAATAACTGTACGTCTGCATTTGTTAAACAGACTTTTCAAGTGCATCCGGAAATCGATCTGTGCACTTCTAGTCAAATTTACAGTAAACTGCTTGCGTGTCATCCTTTGTTTTCAAGGTGTCCGACCAGGTATGACTGAAAATGGCACCTCGCTTTGATAAGAATCCTTTGTTGTTGCTTCTTGCTTCCTGAAATTATCACTTGAAATTCGCTCCGTAATGTAAAAAAAAACAACAACAACAACGCGAGTAATACTTATATATCCAAATTCTTTTATCACAGGAAAAATTGTAGGTTTCGTTCTGGAATGGAAACCTCTATAAACTCATTCACAAATTTCGTTTCGAATAATTTTACTCTGGTATGCGACAACCGGGATGAACTCGTTCTTGAACAAAACTCATTACGATATCATGTAAAAGGCCCCAAAGAGTTTTTATTCCCAGAGCATCATGCTTTGCTTTCCTGCCAGAACACTATGAATGTCAATAGCGTTGAAGCAACAACCCGCTTTGAACTATTCATTTGTGTTGGTATCAATTATTGCGTGACTAGCTTCTAATATAGCTGGGATAGGGGAAAACACAACGTAAAACCTGAGCTCCCGGCAAAAAGTAATACCCAAGCGTAATATAATGACCGAAACAGTTATTGGTCTTATAAAATCATAAATAAACTAGATGAGAGTGTTGTGTTAGATTTGTTTACAAATTGTAGTGATTTATGCCTCGATATGCCAATAAAAGGTGGCGACAAGTAGGCGCACCATGTATATTTCATAGTCGCTAGCAAGTAAATTTTGCCGGACTTTGAGTTCGTCTCACAATAGAACAACACAATTGCACAAGAAAATTTTTACAATAACTTTATAACCATCCTTTTGTCTTTTAAAAGCAAGAAGCTCAGTAGATTTTGTCATATCGGTCATTGTTAAAACTGTCTTTGTTTTGATGCTACTTTTCGACATAGAAAAAGTATGTCGGACAAAAATATTTACCAAAAAATAAATATTTCTTTGCCATCCTTAATAATGTCAGGGGGTTAAGTTTAGTTGATTAAACAAAGGATTATGCCCACAGAAATACCGGAGGTCAAGTAAATTCGTTACATGAGGTCACACAACTCGGGTAATATTCAGAATGAAAATTTGCATATTTGAGCGGTCCAACGAAAAACATCATTTCTCAAAAACTAAAATGTATTTTCACAAAAATACTACACCACAATTATTAGGACATATTGGGCTACAAAATATGAAAGTAGGAGAGAAAAAGAATTTGGGTGACTTGCCGCTGTTTGTCTGATGCATGTTGACATTAGCTCTTAATTGGCTTCTGATTTTGTGTCTATGTATCCCTCCCATTCTCAGAAGGGAAAACATATTTATTTTGCAACTGGATAATATGTTGAGCTGATGTTTATAACCATTTGCAATCACCTTTTTTCAGGCCAGGATGACTTAAAAGAACAACTTTGTAAGAAGCATCAGTATTCTAACAGTTGCTATGGCTACAGGAAGAAGTTCAATTAAAGTTCCATGTGAAAATGAAGACTTACCTGACAAAGAAAATGCACCAAATTTTGACGAGGACACTTTACGAGGTGAGCTAGGTTCAACTTCGGCTTCAGTAATTGTTAGAACAATTTCTATTCGATCAGGATCAGTTTCAAGAATGCAAGCAAATGTGGAAAAGGATACATACACTGCATGACCACTTTAAAGGATATTTGGTCATTCACGACTCTCTTCTATGATTACAATATGCTGTTCATTGAGAAGATCTATGACACAGAAACTTTTGCTATTTTCTTTTCTAACAGTTCAAAGCAATAACACAAAGTTATAATAAGTTAAGACTTTATTTGATCATCATATAGCATCCATTGTGTAAGTTTGCATCATAGGTACCATCATCATCATCACCATCATCTTTCTATTTTAATGAAACACAATCACTTTGAAACCTTCAACATTCCCTCCCTTTTCCTCGAGCAACCCACAGGTATTTGATCTTCATCCAAGCCAAAGAGGGTGGGGGGGGGGGTTTAACCCTGCCTGACTGGCGTTAGGGAATTTGAATAAAAACTGTCACAAGTTTTTATTCAAACTGTCACTAATTTCCAGTAGAGTTCAAGTGTTAATTATCATTGAATATGGAGGTGTTTAAGGTAGATAGTGTACTTTCACTAACAGATGGTTCAGAAGAAATAAGGCTTCAAGATCTAGGTTTTAAAGCTTGGTCAGTTAGTTTTTAAAGCTTAATCAACTAGTTGAAAGTCAAATTGCTAATTATTTCGCCTTTTACATAAAATTGTGTGGGGCATTTGAATGTTTTATTAATTTTGCCCAGGGAATGGGAATTTTAGGGAAACCTATCTCCAAAAATTTAAATGCCCAGGGGTTTGCCTCAAGTTGAGTTATGCTTAATTCTCATTGTTATTCTTACCCATGATGTCACCTACATCATTGGCATCATCATAACTATTGAAAATCTTGGCAGCTCTGATTATACACTAATAATTATTAACTACGACCACAGACTTTGACACCTATTTTTAATTTTTTTTTTCGAATTATTTTATTTTTTCTTTGCAGCCACAGCTGATGTTTATAGAAATGAGGGTAATGAGGCCTTCAAGAAAGGAGATTTCATCAATGCTATTCATTTTTACACCAAAGGAATTAAAATGAACTGCAACGAGAAAGAACTGAAGGCCAAACTGCACAACAACAGGGCTATTGCACATTCTAAAATTGGTAAGATGAGAGCTTTAATAGGCATTTTTTTTCCATTTTGAAGCTATTGAGTTGTCAGTAGTAGTTTTCTGAAAAAGGGGATAATTTTGAATGCATGCCCGGAAAATTTACACCTTATCTTGGCCTCTCAAATATACAAAGAAGTAACCTCTTACCCCAGATATCAACGAGCATTACAAGTTTTTCTCAAAATTGTAGTAATGGTACTTGGTTTCCAACATGTATGGCTAATCAGAGATATTTATTTCAATAACAGGAAATCACCACACTGTAAAATTAAAAGAGCTGATTTGGCCCCAAAAATGGGGCCAAAACGAGTGAGTCCAGTTTGGCACTTGCTTAGGGTCAATTCAGCCCCATTGAAATGGGGCTGTTTTTGGCACCAATTTTGGGGCTGAATTGACCCCGTTGTAGGGGCCAAATTGGACCATGTGAAGGGTGAATTTGAAAAATACAGGAGCCACTTTGAAATTTATAGGGGCCAAAACAGCCCCCGAAATTTCAGCCCTCTCACAAATGGCCCCTTTAAAAAGAGCCAATTCAGCTCCATTGTGGGCCACTTCAGAAGTAGAGGGCTCTTTCCTCTCCATGCTGATTTTCCCCCTTACATTCAAATAATGAAAATACACCACATACTTTATCTTTCAAACACTCATTTATTAGCTTCTAGATATTGTTTCTGTAAAAACCTTTTATGCTACCTGATTTTACAGTTATTAAGAATCTTAATTGTGGTATAAAACAGACAAACTTTGAAACATCATGTGAAAGAATATAACATACATACATATTTAACATTAATTCAACCATTTTCTAAAATAGATCTCTTCCCTAAATCAGTATACTTCTTAACAGTGCAAGCATTGCAAGAAATTACACCCAAGAGACACTTGTGAGTAAAGCTTCCCTTTTCAATGACTTAGCAAATGTGGTAATGTAAAGCAGCTTATAATTAAGACTGATTTAAAGTACAGAAAATTATCAAAATAAGACAGAGGCAACAAATGGTCCAGTTCCTGCACAAGAATATAGACCTTGTTTGATTTGTGCATATGAAAAACAAAGAGCCTTAGAGCAGCAAAGAGTATTCTTCCAGTGGATGTGAGAATACATGCACTCATATTACTACTCTAGATATTATCAAAATATAAACTATCAGCAAGTACTACCGCAGGCATTTGCCAAGTCATTGAAAATAGAGGAAACAGTGACAAGAGTCTGCCTGTGCCCAATTTCAAGCAATGCTTGCTCTAAAAAAAGTCAAAATTGCCTTTGACCGATTGTAAGAAAATATAAATAAGCCAAGTAACCCAATGAGAGCATCAAGAATCTTTTCTTATGAGAAGTGACAAATTACACTTCCCTCTGTTACTATATTCAGGTGATTGATGTACTGAAGATCTCCAACAATTAAAATTTGTGCTGGACATAATCTCTGATTGCTGAATCAACATCAGCTACTCTATGCAATAAAAACAAGTTTTACAACCACATTAAAATCAAGCCAAAGTGCAAAAAGTGCCTGTAGCCAGAAAAAAAGAATATATATATATATATACACACTTAAGTTAAAGAATTAAAGAGGATGCATCAATTCTCTGTGACTGAGTTTTGTGCCTAAGTGCTTGTCAGACAGAAAAGTTCTGTCTGACAAGCGCTTAGGTGCGAAATTTTGAGTCACAGAGAATTGATGTGTCCTCTTTAATTCTTTAACTTATGTATACTTAGCTCTACTACCACAGCATTGAGCACTTTATGCCAAGGTAGACTCTACCCCCACATTTACATATATTTATATATACATATTGTTTTTCTAAAACTATAAGCTAAAACACCAGAAATGGAAGTGGAAGTTTAGCTCAATGTGTGTAATTTGTCTCCCATTCAAGACTTGAAAAACTAATGTATGACTCCCAAAATATCTGAAAAAAATCAGCTATTCTATGTCCAATATTTATCTAATGGTTTGACAACAGGAATATTTTAAAAAATTGCAAAATCAAAAAAACTAAACAAAAAGGCAAAATTAATACAACCCCAAAGTACTTGAACCTTTGTATCTGGACTTCATTGGCAAATGGGCTCAGAAATTTTAGCTGTTCATCTTAGTACCAAAGTAGCAGTTTTTTGGACTTGTACCTCCAAAATGGTCACAACTTCATTAAATGCATGTGATGACAAACACACAAGAACAAAGGTCATGAACTTAAAAGGTGAGAGTGATTATTTTGCAACTTTTTATTTTAAGGCAAGAGCTTCAGCACCACAAAATTGTCTCTCTTCACTGCAAGCAGAAGAGGTGAAGCAATAGATTTTTAGACCATACCAATCCATTCAGTTTCCAAGTCAACTTAGTCTAGTATCCTGCTAACCATACAAGGATACTCTGCAATAATTTTTTTTTGCAATCCACTGATGCTCAGAGTACTGCTGATGAGATATCCCTTCTGGGTATCCAACTCTACTGAGGCAGAGAACTGTACAAAAAAACAAACAAATGAGCAAATTAATTTGTCGGAGAACAGTAAGTTTTTGCAACTACAAAGTTGCAAAATATTTGTAAGCAAACTGTGCATAAGAAGTAAAAACACAATAATGGTGATCATCAATGATGTATTTTCACCAAACTGTATATGTACTTATCAAGAAAAGAAATGATACATCTATGCACTTCAGTTTTAGTTCAGTATTCATGAATAAATAAGGATTGCTTGTAGACTTAAAAAACAAAACAAAGAAAAGTTTCTTACCCTCGATGGTAGTTGGAATTTCGAAAGCCATTCAGGAGGAACCTGTAGGTAAATATTTGTTTTCAAAAAAATTAAACTGTCTGATAACATCCTATCAATTCACTAATTTTTTAATTTACCAGATTTAAAAATTGGGTTTACTTTGTTTTATGTATGGTGCAAGTAAATACATATCTAATATATTTCAATAAAAATAAAGCAAATCTCGCCATTTTTGTAGGTGCAATCCCCGAGATTTGTCATCTTTAACTGACCAACTGGCACCTTGTGTGTTTTCCTTTAGGATATAATCGAAAGAAAGTAGTCGATAATGTACTCTTCACCATCCTGCTAAGTTTAATATACAAGAACTTACTTAGACAGTGCTCAGTTCTGTCGCCTCGTCCATAAAACAGAGATCCTTGAGCGATTTATAATATTGATTTACCCATTTCTTTCGGTGCCAATGTCACCTCTAAATTTTCATAATCGCTGATGTTTTCTGAATCATCAATCGACGTTTGAACCGTCTTACTCGAAGGACTTGATTCTGCACGCTGAAAGAGTGATGGCCAAAAAATCAGCTTAAGTGGATGCAAACAAAGACATAGACATAAAAATATCAGTTCATCTTTTCAAGAAAAAGATTAAGAATTCAGAGTGAGAGATCCTAAAATCAGAGAATCTTGAAATAAGTTAAATCCATCTTGTGCAAATGCAGTATTCGAACTGTAACCGTCTCTATCTCTCGGCGCCAAAATTTGATCACGTGACTTTAGTTGCGAAACCGCTGAGACTCAACAAGACTCGGGAGAAGAGGCGAACCATTCATGCGTCAAATTCTCTAGTGGGAAAATTAATTATCGTACCGACGAAGAACTCGTGTCATCTCTAGGTTCAGCGTTCATTGCAATCAATTTCTTGAGCTTTAGACGCTCTTTTATAATAGGGATGTAGTGCCTTGGTACGTCTGCATCTTGGGCGATCGCAAGGAGATCTTGGCCACCGCAACCGTCTTTTTCTGCAAGATAAGATACGAACAAAGATCAATGGAGCGGTCAAGTTTGTGAATGTAAAGTTGCAGTAAAATACGTTGTTAAGAAATTTCTTTTGCCTACCTTTCCTTTCTTAAGTCTCATTCCATGCGACTGTAGCCAAGAAACAGCCTCTTCAGTGACGAATTCGCTGCTATAATTCATTATTGTTTCCGACGCACGTGGTCTAGGTTCGACTAATGCCATCACAGCCAGCTCACGCTCACGTCTCGAGAAAAAGCCAACGATTAATTCGTTGTGTGACTCGGTGTTCAGTTACGAGAGGAACCGTTGAAAATTTGAACACTTTATAAGGAATAGTATAGGGAACGAAATATGGTCGAAAAACGAAAATTATTTTCATATTTTCTTTTTTTTTCAAAAATTGCACCTCGTTGGGGCCAAATTGGTCAATCCTACTTGGCTCTTGGAAGGGCCAAATTGAGAAAAAGTTCCAAAGTAGAATTCATAGGGGCTAATTCAGATTTTGGAGGGGTCGAAATGGTACTTGTCACGCCCGTTTTGGCTCAAATAGTCCAAAACGAACCTTGATGGGCCAAACTGGCCCTCGAGAAATTGGGGCCAATTTGGCTTTTGGGGTCAATTTGGCTCTTTTCATTTTACAGTGCAGGATTCACTAAGGGATGCAGAAGCAGCCATTGAGTTAAATCCAACTTTCCTCAAGGCAATTGTGAGAGGTTAGATATGTTAGCTGTACAATAATAATAGTTCGTGTAGTGTGATCGTCCGGGTGTGTGTAGTTCTGAAAAGAACTGTTGTTGGTGACTGACGTTTCGACTATCTGTGCGATAGTCATCTTCAGAGTCAAGTGAGGAGTAGTTGTCAGTCGATGATGTTATAAAGTCTGGTCTGTTGAACGTGATTTGTCTGTTTAGCCGTGATGTGATTGGCTGGAAGACTCGTGTAGAGTTTGTTAACAGTCATTGGTCGGTTTCGATCCGTCTGTTGTTTGTCGGTCTGTTTGTCGGTTTGTTCACGTCGTTAATGAGTCGTTTGTAAGGTGCTGGTAATTGTTGACATCTGTTGAGAGGCGTCTGTTCTAAGTTAGTGAACCAGCTTTCCAGAGTCAGTCGTTGAAAATAGTTTGTACTGTAGGTTAAGCATTTAGCAGAGTCCCAGTCGATTCTGTGATTACAATAATAACAATAATAAAAAAAGAACTGAACACTCTAAGGTTAAATGAGGTTAAATAGAGTTCAATCTTGTCTCAATTGACTTTAATTAAGAGGTCGAGACCACCCAGATGTACATTTGAATCCAGCTCTTGACTGCTACGCCATTACTTTCCATTAATCATGATGAGAATATTACTTTGGACGGGATTAAGAACTCAATGCGGAATGCAAAGCAAAATTTTAGCATGAATATTTTAGTTCCTTAAGTTCAATGAGTCACAGGTGTCAGATATGTTAAGAGCGTGTACATGCCATCTCACCGATTTCAATGAAACTTTGCCAGTTTAAAGGGTCTACCCCAAAACTCAAAACGACAAACTGGTTTCTGTTTTGGTTTTTTTTCCGGGGGGAGATAGACCACCCCCTCGGTTTTTCTTGGTTTTCACCAAGGAAATCGCTTCAAATAGGTAAAATGCATGAAGCTCTCACTGCGATGGTATTTAACTGATTACTCTGAGGATTTGCACACATATTTTTACATCCTTAGTTAATGTCTGCTGCGAGTATCAGACCGTTTGATCGACGGCTTGTCAATCAACAGAGGCAAATATACGCCTGTGTTTTTAGACTTTTCGATTCATCTAAATATTTTAAAACTTTGAGGTCAAATATCTCTATCGTATTTTTGCCTTGGATATTTTTTAAAATCTGCGACTGTGACAAATTTCTCTCAACTACACCTGTCACGCAATTCTTGCTCTAGGCGGTCACTTGACAAAATAAACCTACATTTTTTAGCTCTTTATGCAAGATGATTGGTCAAGAAAGGTGAAAAATGTGAAAAACTTTCGAGATAATTTGTAGGAATGGCAAATTTCACGTTTAGAGAGATGCATGTTGACGGAAGATCAATGGGAAAATCGTAGCGTTTCTTTCTTCAGTCGTTTATTACTTTGAAGATTTGCTAAAATCAGGACATAGGGCTCTTGTACAGAACAAAACATTCATTAGCCTATACTTTGATCGTCTATTATCATTATCGCACAGTTTACAATAAGGAAACTTTAACAGGAGAGGAGATTTTAAGGTCGCATGTCGCCTGCTTGTTGACGTACAAGTTCCGAGTGTAACAACTTCGGCTTTTCCATACCGCGAAGACGGGAAACTCTGCCCCCCTTATTTGTTAGGAATTATAATAAAGTTCGCATATAACGCGCGCTGTCATTGGTTGAAAGAGCGTGCTCTATGAGAGTATAGAGCATAGAGCTGAGCTAGAGCTGTCACGCCATCTGCCAATTGCACTATGTTCGACCTTTTCCGGGACTTCTTTTCAGCTTTTTTCCGATAATTGGAATTTCGAAACTGAAGCGAGCCGGCAAGTAGCAGCAGAAGAATCAAACAAAGGTTTGTAAAATACCAGGCGCCGTAATTTACGTTATTAAAACGTGAGCGGATACGAAAATCCTCAAAGGAAAAACAAAATAAACATTCCGAGTTTTAAAGATTTTCACGCTCAGTTAGATTGCAAGCTTACGTACGGCAATAAAAATCAAACACAGCTAACACTCGTATAGTATATAAAGTTCAGTGTTCAAAAACAAAACAGAACAAAACAGAAATGATGAAAAATATAACCAAACTGGCATAATTGTTAAAATTCATACTAAACATGACGGTGTCTTAGCGAATATGATCATGCTGAAGTTCATCGCAGCTAGCTCATCATGGCGATCTCCGGTCATCACAGTAAAGCAAGCCTCAGAAACTACATCGGCCGCCCTTCGAGTGAAAAAATAAGAGCTTGCTATGATATCCTTTCCGATACGATGAGTGGCAATTCACATAAGCCACTGCAACCGAGTTTTGCGGCGCCGTCGTCACGAGCGATCTTCGATCTTCCGGTGAATTCGGCTATTGTTCATTCAAAAAACACTCGCCTTCAACAGTTTGTTTTCTGCTTTGTCATGTGGAAAAAACTCGCGTGTTTTTATGAGCCATAATTCGGCTGAAGTTCACTGAACATTTCACTTGAAGATTCTGTATTAGAGACTCTAAAACTTCAGGCAAAAGTGTTAAGTTCGACTTGCCGAACTATTTTAGTTTGTAAACTATCGTAGAATGTGAACTTTGACAGTTTTTGAACTTTGATGGTTTGACACTTTTGACAGCTTTAGTCTTGTACAGCCAATCAGATTATTTGAACCATTCTAACAGGGATTCTGATTGGCTTATTGTAGCATGCTCTATGAGAGTATAGAGCATGCTGACGACATTGTTGTTCGCTTTGGAAATAAAGTTTGTTTTGGAAATTGAAAGTAATGCTTGGGTAATTTAACGGATTCTTTATGATAAAATACGTCTCGTGTTTCTCCCTACACTTCTTCCTGCGTGCTTTATAACAGAACGGAGCACAGTCAAGGCTTCTCTATTTGTTAAATATCAATAGCCCCATAAAATCATTAACTACGCCGTGTTTCCAGAAAATAAGAGTGGAAAATGTTTTTTCCACTTTCCACCATCAAGAAATTCCACGTATAGGAATGGTATTTGTAGGGTCACTGCGTGACCTTTTATGAGAGGTAAAATTGTTGGTTTTTTTTTTTTTAAAGAAGACACTTCTAAAAAGTTCCTAATCTTCCAAATATCATCTGCATTTGCCATTATTTTCGCTGATTGTCGTGGCCTTTCCTGCGTGCACGTGTGAGCTAGTTCATATACAGGACTCTTTCGAGTTTCTCTGGCTGGTGTCGGGCTTACGTGTGTAGGTCTGATTCAAAAGATATCTGCACGCTGCAACACGGGTTCCTATGTTTTCTCCCTTTTCTTTATTTGTATTTTCATTCTCTTACTTGCATTATCACACATTTATGTTTTTTTATTCCCTCAGCACGTTCCCTCAGATTTGCAAGTAGGCCATGAAAAGTCAATATTGACCAGAACTGAAATCTTTTTCTATCATTATTTGTTTCGGAGAACCCCCGTCATTTGTGACTTTATTTCTCAAGAAAATGTGTTTTTATTTGCTATTTATTTCCATTAGAACATGAAACTAGGTCCTGATTAGTTTTTTTGTCTCGTGACTCCCAAAAACTGTTTGCGACAACATCAATTGAGAAATCAAAGGCAATTACGCCTGAGAAATTCGCTTGTAGTCTTCTACCCGCAGAAGGCAACTCCATATAATGACACGTTCTAAGACGTCTGTAAACTAGAGACATTGGGTGATGTTGAGGTGTGAAATATTTACACTAAATCTTTGACCCTTAAACGGATCACGTACTCGTACATGTAACGTCCGGAAAATGTCACGCATGTATAACACCGTAGGCGCACCTGGCGTATTCTATCCACTGACTTCAATAGTAAAGAGATAACTTATTTACTAATTGTATATGAGCAAGCTTATTTACCCTGCTTGAAAAAATCCTTGATGAAGTCTACTATTGTCAGACAAAACGCGTGGGAGATAAATACAAGTTTTTACTTTCTCAGTTGGTGCAGTGATGCTCATAAGTTTGTTCCGTCAAAAATGCTTTTAATGTGAAGTCACGTCGACCTCGACAGAAAAACTAAGCTCACCCTGTCATAATCAATGGTTTGATACCGTACGTACCAATTTAGGTACATCATTGGGCTTTGATCACAATCATGAAAAAAATGTGCGTTTCCTCACGCTCGCCACGTTTATTCTTTGGAAAATTTTTTTACTGGAGGGTGATGTCGCTTAGCTTGGCGCGTCTTGACTCTGGCCGACAAAAATTATCGAGGTGAACTCCATGAAAGTCTAGTCAAATGTTTTAAAAACTTTGTCTACCCTTGATTTGCACGCAGAAAAAAAAGGCAAATCCCGAACGGTATTTCAAAACACTTTATTCATTAGTCAATTTATGAACTGTTTCATAGCAGCCCGAGGAAAAAGAAAAATTGAAACAACCGGCGTATCGGTCAAATGAATTCCAATTTTTCAACAAGCAGTTGGTAAGTTCATTTTTCTTAATTTAAGTGGGGGTCATTTTTTTGTGACAGCCGATCAAAGATAGACATCTCTGAAACGTCTCTAAAACTCTTTTTAAAAAGAGCGTACACTTCCGGTAATATTTTCCTCCTTCTAGCAACAGCGCAACAGACATTGTTAATCCTATGTAGTGTAGGTGCATCAGTTGTATCACGTCTTCATAGTGATGCCATATAAGAAATCGAGTGTCTAAAAAGCCCTCAACAATTAGTAATATCAACCAACACGCAGCATGAAATAAAATGAGCAATGATGATGATTAACAATCATATTATAGACTAATGAATGTTTTGTGCCGTACAAAAGCCATATCTGCTGATTTTAGCAAATCTTCAAAGTAATAAATGACTGAAAAAAGAAACGCTACGATTTTCCCATTGATTTTTCGTTTAAATGCATCTCTATAAACGTGAAATTTTCCATTCCTACAAAAAATCTCGAAAGTTTTTCACATTTTTCACCTTTCTTGATCAATCATCTTGTATAGAGAGCTAAAAAATGTAGGTTTGTTTTGTCAAGTGACCGCCTAGAGCAAGAATTGCGTGACAGGTGTAGTTGAGAGAAACTTGTCACAGTCGCAGATTTTAAAAGGCATCCAAGACAAAAATACGGTAGTGCCCAAAGATTTTTTTGATGATTTTCAGAGATGAAATGATGGGTTATAAAGGGGAATTAGGATTAGTGTTGTAGCTTTCTGGCAACGGGAGATATTTGACCTCAAAGTTTTAAAATATTTAGATGAATCAAAAAGTCTAAAAACACCATCGTATATTTTCCTCTGTTGATTGACAAGCCGTCGATCAAACTGACTGATACTCGCAGCGGCCATTAATTAAGGATGTAAAAATATCTGTGCAAATCTTCAAAGTAATCGGTTCAACACCATCGCAGTGAGAGCTTCATACATTTTACCTATTTGAAGCGATTTCCTTGGTGAAAACCAAGAAAAAGCGGGGGGTGGTCTATCTCCCCCTGGAAAGAACCAAAACAGAAATCAGGCTGTTTTTTGGAGTTTTGGGGTAGACCCTTTAAACTGACAAAGTTTCATTGAAATCGGTGAGATGGCATGTAGCACGACTGCCCGGTGCTCTCGCGGACACGCTCTGAAGTCACTATCTAGCTGTTTTAAAAAGAAGGATCAGGACTTACCTAACTTTTAGTGTTTTTGTGGGAGTTGTTGATCTTAATTTAAGTGTTCTTAGAAGTTTTAGTTGTCTGTAAGGCTAAAAAAATCTAACTGAAACCTAATAGGGCCTGTTTATTCTTTTCCGTTTAGTTTTTTTATATTGTTTTGTTTTGTCTTTTTTTTTCTTCTGGTCTGTAATGGTTTCAATGGTTTCAGGTTCTTTTCTCAGAATTGAGCTACAGTAATAGTATGTTTCTTCGTGTTGTTGCCTACAGGAGCCACTGCTTGTGTTGAATTGAAGAGATTTGAAGAAGCAATCACTTGGTGTGATAAGGGACTAGCTGTATCCTTTGAAGGAATCTTTCATTTGTAACCGTGGGTATAATGGAAAAAGTTTCCATAATTTGATGTTTCAAGGGAGAAAATACAAACAAGGGTGTTAATTATGATGGGAACTTGTCAGCTCATATACTTTAAGTGGGTGTGATTAAAAACATAGGAGAAGTTATTACCTCATGAATTATTAATGAAATTACTCCTTTTAGCCGATTTGACTTAGTTCTACTCTCCATGCCAATAACTGGTAGATTAGTTTACATAATCCTTTAATTTCCCAGACCAAATTTGTAATTATCCTTACTGTCAACCATACAATTCTTGTAATGTTAGTACAAAGAGTTCAGTATTGCATCAACTAACTATTTTTAAATTGATATATCTTTTTTACTCTCAACACTTATCTGATTGATATTGTATTGCTATTGTAAGGAGAAATTCTCTTTTGGTCACTCACGGGAGTTAAAGGATTAGGAGACTAAATTTTATCCAGTTTATACATCGTACTTGGGTAGATGATCTCTCTAAAATAAGCCAAAACAAAAAGCTCGGTAATGTTTACATATCTTATGCAGATTTTCTTGCCTTCGACCTTTTGCCACTACTTAGAGACTCGGAAATTTTCGTTGTGCTTTCCTATGGACAAATAAAAATTTTAAAGACATGTGTTTGTGTTATAGACTCATTTCTTCCACTGCTGGAAAACATTTGTCAGATGCTAAAGCTATATTAATTTAAAAATTGAGCAAGTGCTGCTCAGTTTTTGGAAACTAGGGATTAAATCTAGATATTGTGCGTTAAATTTTGAAGCTGCACACAGAAAAAAAACATTTTTTGAAGTGTAGATTTACTCCATAACTGACTTTAAGACTGAATGTTGATAAATCCTCTATCTTTCATGCAAAGCCCTCCTAATGGGCCATTTTATAGTTGTGTACTTAGTTGCCAAGCCTTTGATTTGGAGTGAGGCTGAAGGTGACCTTGTTGTGATAGAGACCAGTATCTAGAAACGATAATAACAAAGTAGTTTGCATTTAAAAGGCAGCAATGTTTTTATTATAACAAGGTCACCTTTAATCATCCCTCTTGTTTAGAGGTTTGGGAACCAAGCACGCAAATGTTAAAATGAACTATTACATATCAATATGATCAGAAACATAATCTTTTTTGTTTTTTCCACATTTTTAACCCTTAACATAAAAAAGATTGACAAAAACAATAGGATCTTCTTGTCATTAAGACTTCAGTCTGTCAGGGAAGTGAGAGATAAATCCATGGAGGAAAAAGATCCTATTAGTCATGACCACGGTACTGCAAATTCAGGTGATGTCAAGAAAGTCATAGATCTCTATAATCGGGGAGAAAAAGCCATAGAGTACCAGAACCTACGTCTTAAAAAAGCTAAAGATGTAGGAGACAAGCATGGAGAGGGTAAGGCTTATGGCAATCTTGGCATAGCTTATCACTGTCTGGGGGATTTCAAAAAAGCCATAGAGTACCACAAACTACATCTTAAAATAGCTAAAGAAGTAGGAGACAAGCATGGGGAGGGTAATGCTTATGGCAATCTTGGCAATACTTATGGCCGTCTGGGTGATTTCAAAAAAGCCTTAGAGTACCACAACCTACATCTTAAAATAGCTAAAGAAGTAGGAGACAAGCATGGGGAGGGTAACGCTTATGGCAATCTTGGCAATGCTTATTGCCGTCTAGGTGATTTCAAAAAATCCATAGAGTACCACAACCTACATCTTAAAATAGCTAAAGAAGTAGGAGACAAGCATGGGGAGGGTGGTGCGTATGGCAATCTTGGCAATGCTTATCAAAGTCTGGGTGATTTCAAAAAAGCCATAGAGTACCACAACCTACATCTTAAAATAGCTAAAGAAGTAGGAGACAAGCATGGGGAGGGTAACGCTTATGGCAATCTTGGCAATGCTTATCACTGTCTGGGTGATTTCAAAAAAGCCATAGAGTACCACAACCTACATCTTAAAATAGCTAAAGAAGTAGGAGACAAGCATGGGGAGGGTGTTGCTTATGGCAATCTTGGCAATGCTTATGACAGTCTGGGTGATTTCAAAAAAGCCATAGAGTACCACAACCTAGATCTTAAAATAGCTAAAGAAGTAGGAGACAAGCATGGGGAGGGTGTTGCTTATGGCAATCTTGGCAATGCTTATGGCCGTCTGGATGATTTCAAAAAAGCCATAGAGTACCACAACCTAGATCTTAAAATAGCTAAAGAAGTAGGAGACAAGCATGGGGAGGGTGTTGCTTATGGCAATTTTGGCAATGCTTATGGCCGTCTGGGTGATTTCAAAAAAGCCATAGAGTACCACAACCTACATCTTAAAATAGCTAAAGAAGTAGGAGACAAGTATGGGGAGGGTGTTGCTTATGGCAATCTTGGCAAGGCTTATTTTAGTCTGGGTGATTTCAAAAAAGCCATAGAGTACCACAACCTAATTCTTAAAGTCGCTAAAGAAGTAGGAGACAAATCCATGGAGGCAACGGCCTACTATTCATTAGGAGTGGTTTTTGAGTTGCAAGGTAGACTGCCAAAAGCCGTTGAACATTACCAAGCTAGCATAAACTTATTCAATTCCTTGAGAGTACTTCTAATATCTAAAGATGAGTGGAAAGTTAATTTTCGAAATCAGTATCAAGTGGCGTATACGGGTTTGTGGAGAGTTCTCGTAGAACAAGGTAATGTAGATGAAGCCTTATTTGTTGCTGAGAAAGGACGAGCTCAAGCTCTGACCGACCTCATGGAATCCAGTTTTTGTGGTGGAGCAAGTCACCACAAGGGAGAAGATGAAGATTGCGCAGTTTTAAAAAACGTTCCATCAAACACTGTCTTTCAGGCAGTGGACCATGTCTTTCAGGCAGTCTATCTTTGGGTTGTGTCCGAAGGAAAACAAGTTCAGTTAAGACAAAGTAAACTAAAAGGTTTTGTTTCAGAGAATAGTGGATCTAGCCTGTCCTTTGAGGCGTTCATGCTCGATGTCTATACACAACTTGGTGTTCGTTCTAATGTGAGATGCGAGAATCGATCTTTAGATGGTTTTAGGGAGGGCCGTTCGAAAGTGGATGAGAAAACCAAAGAAGCCAAGCCTCAACCTCACATCCAACAAGACGGATGCTTGAGCACTTTGTATGATATCGTTATGAAGCCGGTGGCTGACTTGATTGAAGGGGATGAGCTACTCATTATTCCTGATGGACCCCTGTGGATCGCTCCTTACGCTGCATTGAAGGATGGTAATTCTAAATACCTGTGTGAATCGTTCACAATCCGAGTCGCTCCATCGTTAGCAAGTCTTAGACTCATTGCCGATTGCCCAGATGATTATCACAAAACTCAGTTCCGTTTCCCTAGTTCACTTTGCGGCACACGGATGTATGGAAACTGGTGAAATTGCTCTTACACCTGATCCAGACCGAATATCTACTGTGCCAACTGAGGAGGATTACATTTTAACAATTGGAGATGTGTTGAATGCTCAACTTCGGGCCAAACTTGTTGTGCTTAGTTGCTGCCACAGCGGCCGGGGCGAGATCAAGGCTGAAGGTGTGGTTGGCATTGCGCGCGCTTTTATGGGGGCTGGTGCTCGGTCTATTGTGGTGTCCCTGTGGGCGATTGATGACGAGGCTACTCTTGAGTTCATGAAATACTTTTATCAACAACTTGCAGGAGGTAAACCAGCAAGCGAGTCACTGAACCTGGCCATGAAAAGCCTCAGAGAATCAGACAAGTTCTGCGACATCAAACACTGGGCGCCCTTTTTGCTGATTGGAGATGACGTCACTCTTGACTTCAAGGCAAAGGAAAGAGAAAATTTGAATATGAAATCACATAAATGAAAACTTTTTTATTTCATCTCAAAATGAATGACACAGGAACTTGGAAGGTTTAAATGCTTCTCCATTTTGGCGCTTTTTGGCTATTTTTCATTACTTTTCACTTTTTTGTTAAATGGAACTTGAGATGTGTGACTTTACTTTGTTGAAGAAATAAAACAGACTATTTCAGTATATTTTGTTCAGTGGAATTGCCATTTTTTTACCTTTACAAATTTAGATGCTTGCGAAGAGAACAAGATGCAATAAGGCTTCTACTATTAATGCCTGAAGTTGTTGAAGGCGACTACGAGGTTTTCGTCTCGCCAAAATGACACTCAGATCTATTCCTTTATTGCAATCAGTTATGTATAAAATAATTTAAAGGTTTTTTTCTTGTCCACAACCAGGAGCTTGTCCACCGGGTTTAATTACGTTGATAAGCTAAGCTTTTGACAAGCAAAGAAACAGTTTTGTCATTTGCAATAGGTGGCGAAATTTTAATTTCAAAAATGTGATTTGCAAAATTCGCAGCCATATGTTAATTGATCTTAATGGTTTTTCTACGTCAGAAATTACTTTGTTGCAATTTGCAATTATCTTTACAAAAACATTGATTATCATTTTCAACTTTTTTTCAATCCATTTTAATGCAATCTAATTCCATCAGTGCCAAAATTGCCATTCTAAGCTTAATTTGAAGAAGTAATCATCAGAGATGATGTTGTTGAATTTACTGACCATATGTTAGAGACATTAGACCTACTCTCAGGGGTGTGGCCAGCCTCTTGTCCCGTGGGCTCGGCCTACAATTGTTTTCCGCCCGCTTGACTTTTCTGATATGACTCTTACAAATGTTGAAACAAAAATTGAAATTTCTCAGGAAAAAGGCCTACAACAAGTCTAAGTGCTGGCTACAACGGCCTGCCTTCAATCAAACGAATTTCATCAATTTTAGTCCGTTTTATCAAACACTCATCAGTTTGTTTTAAAGAACGACGATAGAGACAAATTGTCCATATAATCTAAACAAGGAAATAGCGAAGCAGAGTTTACTTTAACTAAAATTTCCATTGCTCTGACTTTTAATGAAGGTGACATGGAATTTGTTGTTTTCATTAGGAAAATATTTACGCCAATAAATTAGGGAAACACTTGAAGTAAGCCATGTAGTCCTTAATGGGAATTATTTTGGTGAAAATGTTCATGAATAAATGCAAATCTAGGCCGTAGTTAAAAAGGTTCAGGGCTTCAGGATAAAACTTGCATTTTTTTGAAAATTTCCTGTTCAAATTTTTTTCATGGCTTTAAATTTACCTTAGTATAATTTGGAGATGTCTGATGATATCTTTCTTAGATTTAAGAATTTATACTTAGGTAATCAGAGCACGCTTTGTAATTAGAACCCGTCATGTGGTCAAAAGTTTAAGGTATACTGTATCACAGCTGTTTTAAAAGAAATTTTTGTAAAATCAATGTTAATTTTTGACAGATTTTCATAACTACCATTGGTATATGCTGGTATAAAATGTAATAGTTAACCTTGCACATGGTTGAGTATGATGTAACGTAGGATTTTAAAAACAAGCTGGGACAATTTCGACTAAACATTCTTTTTATAATGTTAGTGTATTTGGTGTGAATTGTTTTGATGCTATTTGTATTTAAAGTTGAAGCTATTTGTTCATTTACCTTAGTTTTTATTCATTAACTCATTAACTCCCAAGTTGTGAAGAAAAATTCTCCCAACTGATAAGAATGTGTTTCTTTGTTGCGTCATTCTGAGAATTCGATGAAACATAACGTTTCTAGTGAAAAATAATCTGCTAGTTTAGATTTTCTCTAATTCTTATTGACACCATGTTTCTCGGTGCATTAATATTGCGAAGAGAATTTAAGTTATGATCAATCTTGGGAATAAATGGGTTCATTTTAGTGTCTCTGTTTAGCGCGTACTTTACTTAATGCCTTGAACAATTTAATGCAGTCTGTATTGTACTTTTTTTTTACTTTTTTGTGTAAGAGAAATAGAGAGTGTATAAAATACAAAAAGTGCCTTTGTTTTCATTGTCTGTCTCCATATTCTAAGGATTCGCGTGAGATGCAGGGAGAACAGATCCTACGGGGACTTCAATGCTTGTTTTGACCCACTTAACAAACGCTCGTCGACTCTTCAATTGTGTCTCTTTCACTGTCTATCGTTCTCCATATTGTCACACGATTTTGAATGCCGACGGACGTGTTTATACTGTTACCTGTGTGCGCCCTTTTTACCTTTTTACACCTTTTCACATTTGTGCATCTTTTGTTCCTTCCCTTTTTTTCATCGTACTTTTCCTTTATTCCCATTTTTACGCGCACTTCTTTCATCGCCCTCAACTTTATTCTTCTACGCGCTTCATTAGACGCGACTATCTCCTTGTCTGTTTCAGTTTTCATTCGTCTCAATCCTCGCGCAACGTCAGGTCTCTTATAACTCATATACCTCTACCTCGTATACATTTATCCTTCAATTATTTTGCAAAGCTCGTGAAAGAATCTTTATGAACAGCTCACTGAATTGAATTAAATTTGAAACGAAGACTTATCGAGGTAGACCTAAGGTTTGCGAATTGGGGAATATCGCTTGCGTGATATTCTCGGATATCACCCAGTATTAGCTGGGGGATATTTAGTCACTTGCTGCGTTTACACCAATTGCGCGCGAGCAAAAGTATTTGATGGATCATAAAAAGCAACAAGTACCCCTAGATAGCACTATACTTCCCTCTTCCACAATTTACATCCCAATACAGCGCTATAAAACAACATGTACCCTAAATAGTACTATACTTCTCTCTTCTGCATTTTATATCACTATACAGCGCTGTACAACAATATGTACCCCTAGATACCACTATACTTTACTCTTCTGCACTCTACATTACGATACAGCGCTATACAACAATATCTACCCCTAGATAGCATTATACTTCTCGCTACTGCAGTTTACATTACTATACAGCTCTATACAACAATATTTGCCCCTAAGTAACCTTGATCGGCATAACAGAAAACATACATCGAAATTTTCCATGCTTTGTGTCTTTCTCCAAGGTTCATGAAATACTCGATGAAAACCTTTGCGTCGTTCAAATAAAACGCAACATTTTCCAACGCAGTCGTGACTCGTTTGACGTGAAGACACAGAGATGGCGAGTTGATTGAGGCTTTAAATTTCAAACTCTTAAAGGCGGGAAATATTTCTGAAACAAAATCATTCACAAACATCACTATTAATTCTGAATAATATAAATTCGATTCACGTTTACTTTAGATAATAAATTTTACTCCCATTTTGCCAATCATACAAAGAAATTAATACACTAAGCAATGCCTTCAACAAGACACAGTTACACAGTTATAAATCTCCATCCTCATCCTCAGTAGATCTATGCTATCACAAAGGTGGAATAATCGCGGAAGAATAACCGCGTTTAAGACCTTCCTATATACCAAGGAATTCGTGCCACTGGATTCGACATGTGCCAGCAACCTACTTTCACATTTAACGTGACGTTCAGCTAACATCAGCAAACTGTTTCTTTTTTTCTTCATTTTAAATGATTCCAATCCTAATAGTGGTATCATATTTGCTTAAGAAAGCTAATGCCAACTCGAGACTCTGCATTAATTTTTTTGATGAAATGAAACACAACAAAGCAGAGATACCACGTACTTAAAACACTAACCGTTTAAACATTTTCTTCCACATGACGCTCTTAACGGGCTCAACGAGCTGCCAAAATTCTCTTCAAATCCGTTTTCGTTCGTGTGATAGCTTGACCTCTATTTCGATTTGACAGTTCAGTTCGACAGTTTGACTGTTAAACCTTAAATGAAGATTTGTAGACACCAGCTGAATAGATTTATGAATTTGTTTAACGGCGAATGAACGCATTGAAATCAAAATTGATTTTCTTTAAGCTCAGCTCACTGAACTACAAGTCTGCTGTCAGATGATTAACGTGGACGCTATTTTAGTCCCTTAAATTTCTCATTTCTCAATGCGTCAGCAATTGTAATTATATTCATAAAACAGGGACGCATTTTGTGACACAAATCTTGGCAATGACTGGTGTAAGCCGCAAAGGTACAACGGACGATTACTGGTCATTCTGATTGTTCGGTCATTGCTAACGTAGTACTTGTGGTCATAAGCATGATCCTAAGCAGACCCTTGCAAAAGTTTCACCAAAACTGCAGAGACCTGGAGATTTTAGCTTAAACACACAACATTGGAGTAATATCAAGGTAAGAAAAACAAATTATTTTTTATTTTAATGAAGCCTTTTGAATTTTCTGAAACACACTTGCAAGTGCAATGACAACTGAATGTTCCTAATAAAGACGAAATAACCTTGGCTTTGCTCTCAAACAATGACTTAATATTTAGAAAGTAATCATATGATTTGAGTGATCAGTTCCGTAATGTTTACCCTGAAACGGCATTTAAAAAATTGAAAACCATTTCTAGCTTCCGCACAGAACTCATGTTGGGCTTCTTGTGTTGTTTCGCTGCTCGTCTGTCTTCGTCCTTTAAAATGATAAGTTTGTTTGGGACATTAGGATTAGTTTTTTTAACAAAATAACTAGCCAAGCTATGACTGCCCTATTAACCGAACCAGGTAGGAATTCGCATTCGCTGATCTTTTTTATTTTTTTCTCAGTTTAACACAGAGAACTCTTACACAATAAACTTTCAGCACCTTTGCTCTCTCAAAGTTCAGAGCCCTCTTACTTCATAACTTTTTCATTCAGTACGATGGTGTTGTAGTCTTCACGGCTTACTGTTATGAAAAATTCCTAAACTAAACAGCAGTGAATCGTTGTTGTTAAGTGCTTCTTAATAATTGTGTGCTGAATATAATACGCGCCTATCAAAACAACATGTCCATTTACTATGAAGCGAAACTAACGACGTACGTCTAGAAAGTTCTGCTTTGATTCTTTTTTATCTCTTAGTATTGATCAAAGGATCAACAATTTTTAAGGAGAGATCAGTGTATTGTGTTTCAACAACGAAGTGATTGAACGAATATTTATGGAAGATTTTACGATGACAACCCGTGTGGACATAGACGAGCATGCATCACTCCTGCACCGCTCAAGGTATTACCTGCCTATTAGTAATATTCCTCTTACTTTCTATCTATGCGAACGACCGAGAAAATGGCTCTAACCAATTGTAAATAGCCCGTTACCCATCTCTCTGGTTAAAAAAGCACATGACATAATATTCGTGTTTTCGTGTCTCAAGCGAAATTGTTAGTTACTTCTTAGATGTTTCCCTTAAGATGTAAACGGGCTTAAATCCTAATATACCAATTTCATTTCATTTTTAACTCGTGAATTGCGCGCATGCGCAAGAGCGAGTTATAGATACGATGTGGGGAATAGCATTCGCTCGCTCGCTCGCTCGCTCGATTGGTCGATTCCTGTAAACTTTTTTTAGATTTTAGGCTTTAGAGTGCATTTTATAGTTTTTGGCGAGCAATAAACAGACGAAATGGCGTCCTTTGTTGCTAAGAATAGTGGTGGGGTGAAAAAGAAGCCAATGATAATCTTAAAAGAGTTTTTTTTTTCGTTTTAGTTTCAACAAGCGGCGCCAGCGACTGGCAGGCATGCAAGGATTCACACTGAAAATATCACTTACTGCGAAGCGCTCGGAGTTTACAGATGTTCAAAAGCTTTTTCTGTTATAGCGTGAGATTGAGGACAAAATTGATCATTACGTTTCGTCGCGTGTGTTTTTCCTGTGAGAAGCAACAAAAGATGCCGGCGACTGACGAAATAACAAGTTAACACGAAAATCAGATAACATCTAAACAAACAATTTTAGCTACCGATTTTCAGTGAATTTTTAAAGAACAATTTTCTTTTAAGTTTCAAGACAATTTGAAGATTCAACATACAAACAACGTACTAAAATGCGAAAGTTACACACCACAAAATTGATAAATAGGCCCGAAATGAAATTCTATCTTGTTATTGATCATACGTTGCCTAGCACGTGACCTAAATCTACCCAGGCGGAGATCCAAAACGACGATGGCAGGCTTGGCTTAGTTATATCACTCAAAACTCGTTCCCGTTTGTCTCATTTGATAAAGAGGGAATCGTTAATGTTTTCATTAAGACAGTATTGCCTTGATTTTCTAATATTTACAACGAAAGACAGTAAATTTCACTTTTCACCCACATTTACTTCCAACCTTTTCTTTTGAACCAGAAACAAAAATGATAGACGTTTAAAACACATGACATCATCCACCTTGTCAAATGTAATAGCATGATCATTTCAATTGTAATGCCTTCTTATCCCAACGTTACTTTGTTTCTCTGCTACATTAGCGAACACTGAACTACTGCTCGTACTCTAGATATGACAATCAACCACAAAATTCCCTAAACCAGATAACATTAAACATAATCTAAAAAATTATGTGTCAATTCACGAGTTTGCTCACAGAGCACTTTGATTAGTACTGAGACTCATTATATTTTTTTTTTGCTTGCTCTTTTTGTTACGTACACGTTCAAACGCAAATAATTTAGTGTTTAAACCAATAAAAGGTGAGTTTGATTCAAAGGTTTTGCGCATCCTCAATGCACATATTTATAGAGCAAAATCGTTGCAGTGAACGGCTTTCAACTTGAAAAGCGCCTAACTCCAAGTGGCACCATGAGTGTTCGTGTCAATCAGGAGAATCTCGGGCGTGAGTCATCTATTCCCACGCACGAAGATTGGAATGGTTTTAATCTAATCTAAAAATTTCTTTGCTAATGGAGAGTCTACATTTCCATCAGTCTGTTCTAAAAGGCGAAAGATTAGTCTTTAAACGCAGCCAAATAATTTCCGCCTGAGTGCAACACCAAATCAACACGCCGCTAGTTGTATGTTAGTGAATATTTTATAATAGTGGTGTCTACGATAGTGCGTGACAGTCTGTCACTCCATTAAGCAAGAAACAATAAAGTTCCGCAAAGAAACTTGTGAAAAACAAAAGTATATGCGAGTTGAAAAGAGTTTCGTAAAATAAATACCTGCTTTAAGAGTGTCTGTTTTTAAGGAGTGCGTGACTCGATATCGAGACCACGTGAGAACTCGTAGGAATGGAGATGCTTCGTGACAAAAGTCACGCATTGAGACCCTCATGCTGCTTTTTTCTGTTTTTAACCCCATTTGTCGAGAGCATATATATTAAATGTAATTCAGGCTAAGTTAAGTTGATGGCTACTGCTACCTGTTGTAGTCATCTTTTTATATGATAGCGTTAAGACAGAAATTTAGTAACAAACATTTCTTCACATCTTTAGTGGCTATGGAGAGGATTTCAACTGAAGTTCCAATTCGTGGACGTTGAAACAGCTGACAAAGAAATTAATCAGGATGTTAATGAAGACTACTTACGAGGTTCGATTTAAGCCGAAGTTCAGTTACTTTACTACAAGAACATGCACTGTGTATTCCGGCTGTATGTAGATCGTAGCAGAGGCACAGCCACAAGTATGATCACCCCGTGGGGTGTGCTTCCTAGTTATAGGTCACGATCACGACCGAACTGACTATCGACTATAGCATTTTCAACAGAGTTGATTACAATAATGGGGTCGCACATTTTCGAAATTTGGGGGTAAGACAAGTCTAAGAAAGTAGGCCGATTAAATGACGGAAAGTTCGCTGTTAGAAGGTCGTTCCAGCGCGTATTACCAAAAGTGACTAAGATGGGGTCGATAATTAGCCACAGAATAGACTATGATGGGGTAAGGGTTCACTCGACGCTCACCACAGGAAAAAATTAATTCTGTAGCCTCATCGTCCTTGTCCACTGGACTCAAAGAGCCTCACTCCAGTAATAACCATTTTCACATTTGTCTATTTTAGCTTGTTAGCGAATAAATTTATACCCTCATCATCTTGCCGCAATATCAGTAAGTAAATGATATTTCGGAACAAAAGGAATAACAAAAATACAGATAAAATGCATCATTTTACGCGACGGCAAATTTACCGTCTAGACAGTAAGAACCATAGCTGGGAAACGTGATAAAGCGATTCATTGTTTTAAGACGACGAAACTAAAACTAAAGGTCGCCTAAAAACTATATAGTTTTTATAGTTTTGAGGCGCCCTTGAGATTCTTATCCTATTCAATTTCAAGCTTGACTTTTCCATTTCACTTATGTATTTTTGGCGGTTACGGCGTAAACCAACTGAACCAACCGCTGTAACACGAAACCATTTCGGTTTGTACGAAACCATTTGTCGTCACGCTAAACCATTTGGGGTCACGCTAAACCATTTCACTTTACGGTGAGTACATTGATGCGATACTAAACCATTGCGGCTACGATTAACCATTTGCCGATAACCTAGGCCATTTCAAACCACACTGAACCGTTTTTGTCAAGTTACTGAACTAAAGGACAGTTAGCTGAACCGTTTGTCATTTCGACACTTAACCATTTCAGTTAACACTTGGCCACTCATGTTTTTATTGAATCAGTTCAAGAAGGGTGGCTACACAGCTCCTCAATTGTATAAACCATTTTTTGTTTGAATATTTCATTTCACCAAATGCGACTTGTCCATTTGTATTTTAAATAAATCTCTTAGGAGATTATATTATAAGATAAATCGTTCTCCAAAAGACAATTAGACTCTATCTGTTATTACAAACCAATTCTATTTTTGTATTTTTGGCGATGACAGCCGCCCATATGTGGGCTCTTCTTTCAAATTTAGTCGGAGAATTTCCGGCTTCAAGCTTGCACAGATTTATGGGCCAAGGAACTCCCTGTTTCATTTTCACAACGCGTCGTTGCAATTCTCCGTTCCATGACATAGCTTTCGAGTCTTTCATAGTACTTTCTCTGTCTTAGTGACTTTGAAACATTTTCATGACGGACTGAGGAAGCAAGGTCGTAAAATAGTCAAAGGTGCCTTCCATTTCCGCGACAGAGATAAGAACGCATGGTTGTATCAGATTATTGAGTGTAAGGTAAATACTTTTATTTTAAATTTTTTCTTAGTTGAGATTTCCTCCTTCAAATGTTCCTCATCTTCCGAACTTTCTCTGATTTCCGACAATGAAAGACGTTCCTGCAGTTAAGTGACGACGATTGCCAACTTTTACTTTATTCTGGCGTGTATTAATTGTATTGCCGCTTCGTGTTAGTTACAAGCTTATTAAGCTGAGCTTGTTTGAACAAGTTACAGCTGTCGAATTCAAAAAAATTCGCAAGCAATGCTTGGCATTTACCTTGGACAAAATAAGTAATTCGGGAGAGTTACAAAGGATATCCAAATTATCGATTTGATTCAGTAAAAGCCCTTTTGATCGCAACACTTTCAGTTTCGTTTGCGTGTCATGCGGAGCATGAACACAATCGTGTTTGGCACTAGCTTTCATGTCGGGCTTATGTACGTATTAACTTAATTTGCTCCCGTATTTACGATGCATTTGATCAAAAAGCGATAAACATTTTCAGCGTATTTCATGTGTTTATGTTTATCATTTTATACTGTAGTTCGAAAGTGATTTTTTCTTTTCGATAGACAGCTTAGATTGTCCTTCCAAACTGTACTGTTATACTGATTTCCTTGTTAAATATTGAGACAAGTTGATTTTTCTTCAAATTCAGCTAGTCATTTACTGCAAGAGTGCTTTCAATTAACTGCATTCGAGTTTTAGGAATCCAATTCATCAACTGGTAATGATTGATTAGTGTCTGAATGAAGTTTTACCTTTTGTCATCTGCTAATCAACATACGATCAATCAATAATCATATCAACTGAATGTTTCCGATCAATTGTTTTGTTTTGTTTTTTTTTTTTATCAAAACTGGTTTAGTTCTGCATGAGGCTGCATGCATCCAAGTATGTGTTTGTTGATAATTTATGTTGTTATATGGGAAGGTTAAGTCTTGGGATAAATGTAAAGTTCTGATTGGTTCTTACTTGGTCAGGATTTTGCCATCATTGCACCATACAGAAAATTATAAAACATGTAAATTCATTGTAAACTAGTTTAGTCCAAGTGACATTGGTGTATGACAATTACCTTGCTCTCTTGAGGGGTTCTGGGGAATATTGGCACCATGTCATTCCTTTTCTGTTACAACCTTGGGCCAATATACCTCTGTAAAGCCCTGGCAATCAGCTGGTTATATAGAAGTTTGTAGTGGTTTTTGTAAAAGCAATATACACTTACAGGCTATTTTGAATTCCAGTTCAATTGACTTCCTTGTTACTCCACATTTATTAAATTTTTTTGTACATGAAGACAGCCAGCAAAGATTATTTGATATTTAAAAAACAACAAGTCATGATTATTAGGAGAATTAAAGTTAGCATCAAAGACAAATTAATTTTGTGCACAGACAATGTAAATATGGAATAACTGCAAAAACAATTAGTTAAATATACATATAATAATAAAGCAAAAATGTCAGCTCCTGTACCAAATTGAAATCCATTTCAACATACATCAGCATGCATAAATGTAAATATTTCACTGTTTTTCCTATGATGAAGTGAAACAGTTGAACTAACAATCACCTATACAAATATGGGCATCAGCTCAACTGTAGGAAATTGAATAAATGAGATACATCTTTTATAAGTTTTGAGCAGTAATCCCTATTGAAAAATCAAATATGAAAATTTTACTTTGGTGTTGTAAAATTTGTTTCTTATGAGAAATGATTCAGTATGAACTCTCTCCTCTTGCGGAGACATGGTGGGCTTATGATTAGTGAGGTGGACACACGGTCAAGAGGTCTGGATTTGTAGCCTGGGCTGTGCTGGACTCAGGGTCAAGAGGTCTGGGTTCCAGTCAATGTATTGTGTTCTTGTGCAAAACACTTTACTCTTACAGTGTCTGTCTCCACCCAGGAGTATAAATGGGTAGCAAAAATTAGTTAGGGAAACCTGATAAAATGCAAGGGGGGTGAAAGGGGGGGGGGGGGGAAGGCAGTGGAATGGACTTGCATCCTGTCCAGGGTTGGGTAGTAATTCTCCCAGTTGCTTCATGTAAGGAAACCAGGATTAAGTAAAGCTCAGGCCCTGGATGGGCCACTTTTCAAATCCAGATGTGACCTAAGTACCTACCACCTCTTAGTTTAAATGATTTAAATTGCTACTGTTACAAATTATATAAACTTGAAACACACAGATGTTGATTTTTGCCCAATTTATTTCAGTCAATTGCATAGGAATGTCTTTGGTAAATCTTGAAATTTATTGTAATGAGAAGTGAATTACTGTTTATTTAAATATTAATGCTTGTTTTCTTCAGTATATATATCTTTTGTTCTTTTACTGCTTTAAATATGCTATTAATATTAATTGCTTGTGATTTTGTGTCTATGTATCCCTCCCACGGAAAAAATATTTAGTTTACAATTGGGTAATAAGTTGAGCTAATTTTTTACCATTTGCAACCATCTTTTTTTTCAGGCCAGGATGACTTAAAACAGCAACTTTTTGAAAGAAGTATCCCCTTACAGTTGCTATGGCTAAAGAAAGAAGTCCAATTAAGATTCCATCTGAAAATGAAGACTTACCTGACAAAGAAAGTGCTCCAGGTTTTGATGAGGACACTTTACGAGGTGAGCTAGGTTCAACTTTGGTTTCAGTCATTGTTAAAACATTTTCTATTCCACCAGTTTCAAGAATGTAAGCAGATGTGGAGAATGATATTAATACACTGCATGACCACCTTAAAGGATGTTTGGCCAGTCATGACTCTCTTCTATGATTACAATATGCTGTTCATTGACTGAGAGGATCTATGACATATTTGTTATTTTCTTTCCTCAAATTTCAAAGCAAGTACACAAAGTTATAATAAGTAAAGACTTTATTTGATCATCATATAACATTCATTTTGTAAGTTTGCATCATAAGTACCATCATCATCATCATCTTTCCATTATATTATGCAACATTAAATTGAAAGTTTCAACTTCCCCTAAGCAACCAATTTCCAGTAGAGTGCAAGTGTTATATCATTGAATATGGAGGTGTTTAACCCTTGACACCCTAACATCAGTATCCATATTCTCCATACTATTCTTTGTATGTTTCTTGTGGTACTGAAAAAGAGAATTCATTTGAAGATCAATGCTTCTTAGGTTGGTGATCATTTCCTTTATTCTCATGAGCTTAGTGAATGATTCAGCAGTATTACTCCAAGCTTTTTAGGGGATGGGTCAAGTCAGGCAGGTGCAAAAGTGGCAGCTGGCACTAAAGGAAAAATCTGCAGATTTTAAATCTCCAGATCTTAGCAGCTCTGCTTATGCACTAATTAACTACAACCACAGGTAATTATTAACTACAACCACAGACTTTGACACAAATTATTTTTTTATTTTTTCTTTGCAGCCATAGCTGATGTTTATAGAAATGAGGGTAATGAGGCCTTCAAGAAAGGAGATTTCATCAATGCTATTCATTTTTACACCAAAGTGTGGTGTCTTTGACGTATTGACTGTACAACTCCGTTTTGTAACAACAACGTAATCTTTATTGTGTTTTATATCGTCTTACCACATGCTCTCTCCGCTACTATATCCCATAATAATAATGAACATACGGGACACTACATCTCCCCCTAAGTTATTAAAAAAAACAACCAAGTAATAAAGTACTCGAAAAGAAAGTTCAGAGTCTCTTATTTTCTTCTGAATAATTTTAAACTAGGCGCGTACATAATCTTGCATCCAGGAGGGCGCTCGCTTGGCACGCACAGGGCGCGAAGCAACTGAAGGTAAGGGGCTAGATACGGCTTCAGATGTATCTGTTGCTGATTGACTAGAACTGAGATTTGGCTCATCCTGTCGGGGTTGCGCTGGTTGCTCGGCTAGGCATGGCTGTGGATCTATTTCTGCTTTTTTAACAGTCCCAGGATCCATAAACTTTTTCGTATGAGCAATGTTGCGCATCTTATTGTTCCCGTTTGTGTCTTGTAAAATGACAGCATTTCCATCTTTACGAGTGACAATGTAAGGTTCTGGCTCATAGTTTGGTGAGAGCTTGTTTTCACGTGTCTGCTTTAACAGTACCTTGTCACCCTCCTCAATATTGCTGTGTTTGGCTCCTCGTGTTCTGTCTGCATACTCTTTCTGGCTGAGTTTTGCACGAGTGTCTCTCTCTCTCAACAACTGTTGCCAATATGCTTCAGTTGCACGGTCTTTGGAGAATTCGACTCGTGGAAGTTTGTCACGCAGTTTCCTCCCCATCAGTAGTTCTGCAGGTGATAATCCAGTAACAGTGTGTGGGGTAACTCTATATTGGAAGAGGAAGTTCTCAAGAGCCTTTTTCCAATCCTTTCCTTCGACGCGTGCAATTCGCACTATCTTCAAAATTGTTTCATTTGCGCGTTCTACCTCTCCGTTGCTCTGTGGCCAATAGGGTATGCCCTTCTTGTGGTCTATTCCCAGGTATTCTAGGAAGCCCTCAAATTCCTTTGACGCAAATGGTGGTCCGTTGTCACTGCGCAGAGTTTCTGGTAGTCCATGTGTTCTGAAAATAGCTTCCATGCTTTTTATCACATGTCGGGCATCTGTCTTCTTTAGGAGAATAGCCTCCAGCCAACGAGAATAATAGTCGACAGCAACTAAAAGGTGTTCACCGTTTGAGATTTCAAGAAGGTCCACTGAGATCTCCTGCCAGGGTCCATCAGGTAGACTGCTTGACCTCACAGGCTCTGGTTTTGATCTTGGTCCCACAAGTTGACAGGGGTGGCATGAACGTATGGCATCCTCCACCTGTTTGTCCATTTGTGGCCACCACACTTTTTCCCGCAACCTGGCTTTAGTACGGACCATGCCCTGATGACCTTCGTGTGCCAACATGATGGTTTGTTTCCACAGGCTCTGAGGCATTACAATGCGAGTCCCTCTCATCACTACTTGTCCTACTACCCACAGTTCTTCCTTAACTGCTTTGTAGGTGGTGCCTGACAATTGGGTCCAGTCACCAGTGATCACAGCTTTGTGCACTATCCGTAAAGTTGGATCATTTGCTGTGGCAGTCTCAACTTGCTTCGGCAACAAAGCGGCTGGTATTGCTGCACTTGCCACGCTGTATGCAAAATCTTCCGTCTTTCTGGTGTCGTCATCTTGAGTTGAGCCAATAGGCAGGCGGCTGAGGACGTCTGCCGGATTATCTTTGCCTGGTATGTGCGTCAGCGTGTATTGAAATTGCTGCAAGTATAGGAGCCACCTTTCTATCCGGGCGGATGGAGGCTTCGACTTTGTACCGAGTACTGTGACTAGCGGCTTATGGTCAGTGCGGACTTCGAATTTAATTCCATACAGGTACAGGTAAAACTTCTCGCAAGCCCATCTGACAGCTAGAGCTTCTCTTTCGAACTGGGAGTACCTTGTTTCAACGTTGCTAAGCTTTCGGCTAGCGTAATATATTGGCCTGTAGGTCCCGTCTCGTTGTTTTTGCTCCAGAACTGCTCCAACTCCAACAGGAGAAGCATCAGTTGTGAGCCGTGTTGTGGCACCTTGCCTGTGGTAGGCCATCACTGGTGCTCTGGTTAGCAGGCCCTTGATTTCTTGAAAGGCTTTTTTTTCTTTTGGACCCCAGTGCCACTTAACATCTTTGCCGGTTAGGTCCCACAATGGACTTGATATGGTTGCAAAGTTTGGGATGAACTTCGCACAAAACTGAACTGAACCGAGAAAGCTTCTTACTTCAGACTGGTTTTGGGGCGTTGGTGCTTTAACGATAGCTTCCACTCGTTCACTGGAGACTTTTAATCCCTCGCCAGAGAGTACATCACCCATGTAAACCATGCTGCTAACACCAATTTCACATTTGTCATAATTCAAGGTGAGGTTTGATTCTTCCAGTTTACGCATGACCCTGTCTAAATTCTCATCATGTTCTTTGTCGTCTGCCCCTACGACTCGCAGGTCATCATGGAGATTGTAGGCACCCGGGCAGCATTTAATTACTTGCCACACGATCTGCTGGAATTTTTCTGTGGCCATGTTCACGCCAAAAAGCAGGCGTTTGTACCTGTATAAACCATCAGGCGCAGCAAATGTTGTGATATCCCGAGAGTCTGGATGTAGCTCAATTTGGTGGAAGGCCATATTTAGATCTAGCTTTGAGAAAACTTTGGCATAGGAGACTTCTTGGAGTGTCTCTTCAACTGTTGGTACTGGGTGCTTCTCCCGTACGATGGCCTGATTTGCTTGCCTCATATCAAGACATATCCTGATGTCACCATTAGGCTTCTCCACCACAACCAAGGGGTTCACCCAGCTGGTTGGTCCCTCCACCTTTTCAATGACATCAAGTTTGAGTAGTTCCTCTAGCTTTTCGGTGACCTTAGCTCTTCTACTAAAAGGGATTCTGCGTAGTGGCTGAGCGACTGGTTGAACACTCTCATCAATGTGGAGTTTTAGCTGATATCCTTTGAGCTTGCCGAGGCCTTGAAATACTTTTGGAAATTTGGACTTCAGAAGGGCTTTTCGGTCAAGACTGTTTGTGAGGCTTTCCATGCTATCAGATTTGACATCACAGCTATTAATGGACACGCCTACCCTTAACACGCCCAGCAATTCGGAGGCCTCGCGACCAAGTAGCGTCGCTGCCTTACCGCACATTACATAAAATTCAGTATACAGGGATTTGTGGGTCTGTGGTACTTGTACGTTAAAAAAGTATTTCCCTTTAAGCTGGAGAGGCTGTACAGAAGCATAAGCATAAACTCTCTTATTGCAGTCCAACAATCTAGCCTTGCCCCCCGATACAAAATTAAACATTTCCTCTGACATTAAATTACAGCTAGCACCAGAGTCTATAACAATGTTTACAAGCTTATCTTCAATCATGAGTTCCATGGTGTTCTCTCCATCCGTGCTCCCGGTGCTGAACACGTAGAAGTCATCACTGTTTACGCGCTCGTCTGCACTCGCGTCTTCGCACACGTTGTGTACATCACGTTGCTCCTTTGAATTTCCTCCTCTTCGTCCACGGCTAGGTTTTGTTCGTGGGTTTCCGCGACCACGACTTGAACTTTGGCTGGGGTCTCGTCCTTTATTCTGCTTGGAGTGGCAGCACACTTCAAAATGACCGATGTGCCCGCACTTTCCGCATTTGTGGTCACGTGAGCGACGGCATTCTTTCGCGAAATGACCCACTTTATCGCACCGCCAACATTTTCCCCCTTGTTTTGGATCACGGGACAAGCTGTTTACGTGGCTTTCGGGAATGAGGATAAGCGCTTCTTTGTCATGATACTGGCTAACGATTTCCATGAGTTTGCTGAGAGGCAGTGTTTCCTCATGGTACAATTTTGACTTGAGATTTTTGTCCTTCAGAAAAGAAATGGCGCGATCTCTCACCTGGTTGTCCCTTTCGCCCTCGTAGTCACAATGTTCTGCTAGTTTCTGCAGGCGAGTAATAAAATTGTTGACGGTTTCACCAGGTAATGGAGTAGCCGCTAAAAATATTTGTCTGGCCATTGGGGCGTTCTTTTTGAGCTTGAAGTGTTCTGAAAGGCAGTCCATAGCTTTTTTGTAATCTTTCGCTTCGCCTCGTGTTGTAGCAGGAATGGAATTATTGAAAACATCTCGGACTTTGGGGCCGGCTAGGTGAAGTAGTAGTGCTCTTTTTTGTGTGGGGTCGCTGATTCCAGAGGCAGTAACATAAAGCTCGAATTCTTCTTTCCAAGTTAACCATCTTTGGGCGAGTGTAGCTGGTTCGCCGACGGCGTCGAACGCAGGTAATCCAGGTAATCCGCTTAAGCATACGGCCATCTGTGCGAGTTTTGTCCACTGTTTGAACTCGTTTCCACTTCAGCAGCCGCACGGCAAGTTGAATATCGTTTATCCTCGTCGCCAAATGTGGTGTCTTTGACGTATTGACTGTACAACTCCGTTTTGTAACAACAACGTAATCTTTATTGTGTTTTATATCGTCTTACCACATGCTCTCTCCGCTACTATATCCCATAATAATAATGAACATACGGGACACTACACAAAGGAATTAAAATGAACTGCAATGAGAAAGAACTGAAGGCCAAACTGCACAACAACAGGGCTATTGCACATTTTAAACTTGGTAAGATGATGAGAGCTTTAATATGCATTTTTTTTTCTATTTTGAAGCTATTGAGTTGTCAGTAGTAGTTTTCTGAAAAAGGTGATAATTTTGAATACATGCCCAGAAAAATTTAGATCTTATCTTGGCCTCTCAAATATACAAAGAAGTAACCTCTTACCCCAGATATCAACAAGCATCACAAGTTTTTCCCAAAATTATAGTAATGGTAGTTGGTTTGCAACATGTATGGCTAATCAGAGATATTTATTTCAATAACAGGAAATCACCAGGATTCACTAAGGGATGCAGAAGCAGCCATTGAGTTAAATCCAACTTTCCTTAAGGCAATTGTGAGAGGTTAGATATGTTAGCTGTGCTATAATAATAATAACAAAAGAACTTAACACTCTAAGGTTAAATGAGGTTAAATGGAGTTCAATCTTGTCTCGATTGACTTTAATTAAGAGGTCGAGACCACCCTGATGTACATTTGAATCCAGCTCTTGACTGCTATGCCATTACTTTCCATTAATCATGATCAGAATATTATTTTGAACGGGATGAACAACTCAATGTGGAATGCAAAGTAAAATTTCAGCATGAATATTTTAGTTCCTTAAGTTCAATGAGTCACAGGTGTGAGATATGTTAAGAGCGTGTCCACGAGAGCACCGGGCAGTCGTGCTCCAAGCCATCTCACCGATTTCAATGAAACTTTGGCAGTTTAAAGGGTCTACCCCAAAACTCAAAGAGACAAACTGGTTTCTGTTTTGGTTCTTCCAGGGGGGAAAGACCAACCCCGGTTTTTCTTGGTTTTCACCAAGGAAATCGCTTCAAATAGGTAAAATGTATGAAGCTCTCACGGCGATGGTCTCTAACCGATTACTTTGAGGATTTGCACACATATTTTTACATCCTTAGTTAATGTCTGCTGCGAGCATCAGTCAGTTTGATCGATGGCTTGTCAATCAAAAGAGGCAAATATACGACTTTAGTTTTAGACTTTTCGATTCATCCAAATATTTGACAACTTTGAGGTCAAATATCTCCCTGTGACGCTTGCGACGAAAGAGGAAACTTCGAGGGGTGTCGCTATGCGTGTTTTCTAAGTGTCGCTGATGTAGGGACTATTTTACCGGTCGTAATGAAACCACGAAAACCAAGATGACTATCAACGGTGTTTATTTAGATCACGGTCACGATCACGATCGTAAACTGAAATTGCAATAATATTATAACGAAAGCATGAATGAAACGCTTTACGTGCCTATGTCGATAACGCGATTAAAATAACAACAATTAACGTGAATTAACATAAACAAATCATAAAAGGCTAAATTAAAACTACTCGAGAATCAAAGATCAGCTACACAATGACCATTTGCGGCTGGTTAACAGCCCAAAGACTAAAATGTGGGTGTTACTTTGCGAGCGTCTAGTTATTTCAAAATACTCCTTCGATTTCAAGATAATTAGTTGTACTGTTGTGCAACACAGTACATATGTGCGCTATCGCCCAAGGTAAAAAACTAAACTTAAACATATTGAATTAAAACTAACGAAAATCACTTACATATCGGTCCCGCTTCTGCCAAAGGTTTGGAACGAAAGACGAAGTTATTGCTGTTCAAGGTGAAATCTTACGAAACTCTGGCTTAAAGGGACGCTAATTTAGCTTTTATATGCGCGTGGTGACGCTAAAACATCCGATTACTAACCAATAGGGAAAAAGAAAAACATTGTAGCTAAGAGCGTAACTAGGCACGCAAATTAAAGTAATTGACAATTGATCTAAACAAAAAAAGGCTGTTCTTTGTTCGATATCCTGTTCTTTGTTCGATATCCTTAACACTCCCGTTGCCAGAAAGCTACAACACTAATCCTAATTCCCCTTTATAACCCATCATTTCATCTCTGAAAATCATCAAAAAAATATTTGGGCACTACCGTATTTTTGTCTTGGATGCCTTTTAAAATCTGCGACTGTGACAAGTTTCTCTCAACTACACCTGTCACGCAATTCTTGTTCTAGGCGGTCACTTGACAAAATAAACCTACATTTTTTAGCTCTTTATACAAGATGATTGATCAAGAAAGGTGAAAAATGTGAAAAACTTTCGAGGTAATTTGTAGGAATGGAAAATTTGACGTTTAGAGGGATGCATGTAAACGAAAAATCAATGAGAAAATCGTAGCGTTTCTTTCTTCAGTCGTTTATTACTTTGAAGATTTGCTAAAATTAGCAGATATGGCTTTTGTACGGCACAAAACATTCATTAGTCTATAATATGATTGTTAATCATCATCATTGCTCATTTTAGGAGATTTTAAAGTCACATGTTGCGTGTTGGTTGATATTACTAATTGTTCTAGTGTGCTACAACTTCGGCTTTTACAGACGAGAAATTCTGCGCTCTCGCTCGAGAGCAAATATCAATAGTTCTATCGGAATAAAAACTGTGCCTCTATCCCGAAAATAAAATTAAAATAGTGTTGTCGTTGTCACTTACCGCCGTAGAACATTTCAATGCAGAACTCCGCTAAACTAACATCTGTTGTGTGACCCGGCGAAGACTCTTAGTAGGAATTATTCAAGCGCGTTGTTCATGCTGTCTGCTAGATAACAATTTCAGAATAATCTGCAGATCTCTATGATTATTTGTCTGCTTCGATCGTAAAATATCTGCATATTTTTTTCAAGCATTCTATTACTACACATAAATCTACATCTCTCGAGATCGAGTGTTGCCGGCGTTTAATTGCGTGACTTGTAAAATTTTTAAATAAGGATCTGAGCCAGCGGTAATTTGACGAGTAGCCTTCTTGCAAATTTGCCTTGATGAAATCCCAAGACATAGCCAGTTGTTTTCGTGAGCAAAGACAATAAATATCAGAGAAAAGTGAGATGTAAATATCTTTTTTTTTTAGCTTAATAGCAGCTTTACCCTCTCCTGCAGTCTTCGTCTAAATTTTGCAAGGTCTCTCCTTATCTTCTGCCTTGTTCGGTCAGTTTCGAATTCTGAAGCTAGATCATTGGCATCGGCCTTAATCATAGAGGGGGACCTCATCAATAAACCAATTTTTGTTACGGCAGATAACCGGCTGAAGTATCGAGCGATTTGCTGCTGTATCAACCGGTCAGTCTTAGACAACATTTCTGGCTGGTGTCGTCTCTTAAACTCGATATTTGGGAAATCACATTAGCGGCGGTTGCCTCACTAGTTTCCTCCCTTGTCCAGCACACGTCTAGGAGATAATTGTCTGCTTTCTGAGAAAAGGTAGCTGTTTTTTGTGTTTTCCAATGATCCCATCCAAAGTCCTCTTGGCTAGTTAGGGGTTGTTCGTCAGAATTTTTACCTGAGGTCCGACCTGAAATGTAGCCATCCCCTATAGAATGGCAAGCCGGTCTTAGTCCATTTCCTCTTGATCTTATCCAAGGCGGAATTTTTTTCTCGGCTTCACTGTGTTTGTCTTTGTCAGGATACATCCTTCTTTTAGCAAGAATATCTGGCTTTCTTGTTCCGTCTATGACGGATTGGGTATAGTTTTCGCGATGACCCGCGTTCAGAAATCTGTGCACGTTGCTGATAAGCAACCGCTTCTACGACTAGTTTGCTGAAAGTTTCTAATGTGATGAGCCTAGTGAGATCCTGAGGTGCTTCAAACTGTGCCAGTTGGTCTGCGCTATAAACTTGTCGCAGTTCTTAAGTCAGAGGGAGGATCGCCCACCTCTATCTATGTGAGCGCTTCTACAATACCTGCGTATCCCTAGCAATCATATGATATAAAGTTCATCTCAGTCACAAATCACCAGTTAGGAAAACTGATATTCAGATAAGCGCTCTTCTTGCCCTTCTCCTTATTCATTGTCGACTCTAAGATAGCAGCTACAGTACGCGTTCTATTTAGGTTTACAGTCACCTTGCCGCCACCAGAAAGACTCGCCACCAGCTTTGATTTCTTCTGCCATCTGCAGATTCATCTCTCTCTCTCTTTTTATGTCTCCGATTTTTATGAGGAGGATACTGGCATTTACGAACCCGAAGGTCTGAATCTCACACCAAGTTGTGCACGATATTTGAGGTACATCGTGAAATTGCGGCCTTCGTAATCTCCAAATAAGCCAATACGCGCAAGAATAAGCTTCATCTCGGATGAAACGCATGTTTGGGATACATCGACGTCTCTCAAATGTTTTTTTTTTAAGCTGTATACCCACGAATTTAGAGGTGTGAGCTGTTGCCGTCCCTGGCCAGCGCGAGAAAAGTAACATTTGGTTGTACATTTTGTTGCAAATGAAGAAGACAACTGCACCATCTTGACTTTATCAATTCGAGTGTTAGATTGAATTGAGGGCTTTTTAGACACTCGATTTCTTATATTGCATCACTATGAAGACGTAATACAACTGATACACCTACACTACGTAGGATTAACAATGTCTGTTGCGCTGTTGCGAGAAGGAGGAAAATATTACCGGAAGTGTACGCGTAAGAGTTTCAGAGACGTTTCAGAGATGTCTGTCTTTGATCGGCTGTCACAAAAAAATGACCTCCACTTAAATTTTCTAGGAAAAATGAACTTACCAAATCCTTAAAAAAAAATTGGAATTCATTTGACCGATACGCCGGTTGTTTCAACTTTTCTTTTTCCTCGGGCTGCTATGAAACAGTTCATAAGTGACTCATGAATAAAGTGTTTTGAAATACCGTTCGGGATTTGCCTTTTTTTTTTCTGCGTGCAAATCAAGGGTAGACAAAGTTTTTAAAACATTTGACTAAAATTTCATGGAGTTCACCTGGATAATTTTCGTCGGCCAGAGTCAAGACGCGCCAAGCTAAGCGAGATCGCCCTCCAGTAAAACAATTTTCCAAAGAATAATCGTGGCGAGCGTGAGGAAAACACACATTTTTTTCATCATTGTGATCAAAGTCCAATGATGTACCTAAATTGGTACTTACGGTGTCAAACCATTGATTATGACAGGGTGAGCTTAGTTTTCCTGTCGAGGTTGACGTGACTTCACATTAAAAGCATTTTTGACGGAACAAACTAGTGAGCATCACTGCACGAACCGAGAAAGTAAAAACTTGTATTTATCTCCCACGCGTTTCGTCTGACAATAGTAGACTTCATCAAGGATTTTTTCAAGCAGGGTAAATAAGCTTCCTCATATACAAATAGTAAATAAGCTTCCTCATATACAAATAGTAAATAAGTTATCTCTTTACTATTGAAGTCAGTGGATAGAATACGCCAGGTGCGCCTACGGTGTTATACATGCGTGACATTTTCCGGACGTTACATGTACGAGTACGTGATCCGTTTAAGAGTCACAGATTTAGTGTAAATATTTCACTCCTCAACATCACCCAATGTCTCTAATTACTGAGGTCTTAGAACGTGTCATTATATGGAGTTGCCTTCTGCGGGTAGAAGACTACAAGCGAATTTCTCAGCCGTAATTGCCTTTGATTTCTCAATTGATGTTATCGCAAACACAGTTTTTGGGAGTCACGAGACAAAAAAACTTATCAGGACCTAGTTTCATGTTCTAATGGAAATAAATAGCAAATAAAAACACATTTTCTTGAGAAATAAAGTCACAAATGACGGGGGTTCTCCGAAACAAATAATGATAAAAAAAGATTTCAGTTCTGGTCAATATTGACTTTTCATGGCCTACTTCCAAATCTGAGGGAACGTGCTGAGGGAATAAAAAAACATAAATGTGTGATAATGCAAGTAAGAGAATGAAAATACAAATAAAGAAAAAGGAGAAAACATAGGAACCCGTGTTGCAGCGTGCAGATATCTTTTGAACCAGACCTACACACATAAGCCCGACACCGGCCAGAGAAACTCGAAAGAGTCCTGTATATGAACTAGCTCGCACGTGCACGCAGGAAAGGCCATGACAATCAGCGAAAATAATAGCAAACGCAGATGGTATTTGCAGTAAAAAAACAACAAAATAAGATATCAGAAGGATTAGGAACTTTTTAGAAGTGTCTTCTTGAAAAAAAAAAAACAAACAATTTTTACTTCTCATAAAAGGTCACACAGTGACCCTACAAATACTATTCCTATACGTGGAATTTCTTGATGGTGGAAAGTGGAAAAAACATTTTCCACTCTTATTTTCTGGAAACACGGCGTAGTTAATGAATTTATGAGGCTATTGATATTTAACAAATAGAGAAGCCTTGACTGTGCTCTGTTCTGTTATAAAGCACGCAGGAAGCGACTAGAGCACGAAAGAAGTGTAGGGAGAAACACGAGACGTAGTCGAGTGCTTCTTTCCACTTCTTGAGTGCTCTAGCCGCTTCTTAAGTACTTTTTAACAGAACAGAGCACAGTCAAGGCTTCTCTATTTGTTTTATAATTACCCAAGCATTACTTTCAATTTCCAAAACAAACTTTATTTCCAAAGCGAACAACAATGTCGTCAGCATGCTCTATACTCTCATAAAGCACACTGCAATAAGCCAATCAGAATCCTTGTTAGAATGATTCAAATAATCTGATTGGCTGTACAAGACTAAAGCTGTCAAAAGTGTCAAACCATCAAAGTCCAAAAACCATCAAAGTTCACATTCTACTATAGTTTACAAACTAAAATAGTTCGGCAAGTCGAACTTGACAATTTTGCGTGAAGTTTTTGAGTCTCTAATACAGAATCTTGAAGTGAAATGTTCAGTGAATTTCAGCCGAATTGCTGGTTTTCAGTGTCACGCCATTCAAAATAGATCAAAATAAAAAATAAAAACCGTTCAATCGATTTAGTCTAGAATCTGGAAATAGAAAGAAGCTAGATATGTAAAGACTCTCGCCAAGATTCAGGTCACAGCAATTTTTCTTACGGAAGATATGAGGAGAAACGTTTTTCCCAAATTTATAGAGATTTGTATAGAGCCGCCATGCTGGTGCCCACCTAGATGGGCACCAACATGGCGGCCGGAAACCAGCAGAAACATCTGTCACTGAGTTTTGCTACAAAAGCGTGAATTTATCTCTCTAAGAACTCATAAACGTAACTATAATACTTTATTCTAATACAAGAACTGTTCAGATAGCTGAATTTCCCTAAATAAGTCACCTTTTAAACCAACATAACAGCTCTCTCGCTCGTCATGCAAAGGCCACGTCACGCAAAAGCTTAGAAATTCAAGAGTAGTCTATCACTAAACCAAGAACCCATTTTGAGTGAAAATTTGTCTGAATATTAGTTTTTAGCTGCTCTAATACATCATGAAAGTAAAATCTCAGGAGGATCAATAGTTCTGAAGTCTGAAATTTAGTGACGTCACGTGAAAACCAGCAATTATGGCTCATAAATACACGCGAGTTTTTTCCACATGACAAGGCAGAAAACAAATTATTCAAGGCGAGTGTTTTTTGAATGAACGACAGCCGAATTCACCGGAACATAAAGATCGCTCGTGATGAAAGCGCCGCAAAACTCGGTTGCAGTGGCTGATGTGAATTGCTCTAGCTCAGCTCTATGCTCTATACTCTCATAGAGCACGCTCTTTCAACCAATGACAGCGTGCGTTATATGCGAACTTTATTATAATTCCTAACAAATAAGGGGGGCAGAGTTTCCCGTCATTCGCGGTATGGAAAAGCCGAAGTTGTTACTCTCGGAACTTGTACATCAACAAGCAGGCGACATGTGACCTTAAAATCTCCTCTCCTGATTATAATGATAATAGACGATCAAAGTATAGGCTAATGAATGTTTTGTTCTGTACAAGAGCCCTATGTCCTGATTTTAGCAAATCTTCAAAGTAATAAACAAACTGAAGAAAGAAACGCTACGATTTTCCCATTGATTTTCCGTCAACATGCATCTCTCTAAACGTGAAATTTTCCATTCCAACAAATTATCTCGAAAGTTTTTCACATTTTTCACCTTTCTTGACCAATCATCTTGTATAAAGAGCTAAAAAATGTAGGTTTATTTTGTCAAGTGACCGCCTAGAGCAAGAATTGCGTGACAGGTGTAGTTGAGAGAAACTTGTCACAGTCGCAGATTTTAAAAGGTATCCAAGACAAAAATACGGTAATGCCCAAAGATTTTTTTGATGATTTTCAGAGATGTAATGATGGGTTATTAAGGGTAATTAAGATTAGTGTTGTAGCTTTCTGGCAACGGGAGATATTTGACCTCAAAGTTGTCAAATATTTAGATGAATCGAAAAGTCTAAAAATACCATCGTATATTTGTCTCTGTTGATTGACAAGCCGTCGATCAAACTGACTCATACTCGCGGCAGCCATTAATTAAGGATGTTAAAATAAGTGTGCAAATCGTCAAAGTAATCGGTTTAATACCATCGCAGTGAGAGCTTCATACATTTTACCTATTTGAAGCGATTTCCTTGGTGAAAACCAAGAAAAAGCGGGGGGTGGTCTATCTCCCCCCGGAAAGAAACGAAACAGAAATCAGTCTGTTTTCTGGAGTTTTGGGTTAAACCCTTTAAACTGACAAAGTTTCATTGAAATCGGTGAGATGGCATGTAGCACGACTGCCCGGTGCTCTCGTGGACACGCTCTGAAGTCACTATCTAGCTGTTTTAAAAAGAAGGATCAGGACTTACCTAACTTTTAGTGTTTTTGTGGCAGTTGTTGATCCCAATTTAAGTGTTCTTAGAAGTTTCAGTTGTCTGTAAGGCTAAATAAATCTAACAAACCTAATAGGGCCTGTTTATTCTTTTCCGTTTAGTTTTTTTGTATTGTTTTGTTTTGTTTTGTTTTTTTCTTCTGGTCTGTAATGATTTCAATGGTTTCAGGTTCTTTTCTCAGCATTGAGCTACAGTAATAGTATGCTTCTTTGTGTTGTTGCCTACAGGAGCCACTGCTTGTGTTGAATTGAAGAGATTTGAAGAAGCAACCACTTGGTGTGATAAGGGACTAGCTGTATCCTTTGAAGGAATCTTTCATTTTTAACCGTGGGTATAATGGAAAAAAGTTTCCATAATTTGATGTTTCAAGGGAGAAAATACAAAGAAGGGTATTAATTATGATGGGAACTTGTCAGCTCATATACTTTAAGTATGTGTGATTAAAAACAAAGGAGAAGTTATTACCTCATGACTTATTAATGAAATTACTCCTTTTAGCCAATTTGACTTACTTCTACTATCCATGCCAATAACTGGTACATTAGTTTAAATAACCCTTTAATTTCCCAAACCAAATTTGTAATTGTCCTTACTGTCAACCATACAATTCTTGTAATGTTAGTACAGAGAATTTATTATTGCATCAACTAACTATTTTTAAATTGATATTTTTTTTTTTTTACTCTCAACACTTATCTGATTGATATTGTATTGCTATTGTAAGGAGAAATTCTCTTTTGGTCACTCACGGGAGCTAAAGGGTTAGAAGACTAATATTCATCCAGTTTATACATAATACTTGGGTAGATGATCTCTCTAAAACAAGCCAGAACAAAAAGCTCTTTAATGTTTACATATCTTATGCAGACTTTCTGCCTTCGACCTTTTGCCTCTACTTAGAGACTCAGAAACTTTCGTTGTGCTTTCCTATGGACAAATAAAAATTTTAAAGATATGTATTTATTTTATGTATTTTTGTTTTTTCCACATTTTTAACCCTTAACATAAAAAAGATTGACAAAAACAATGGGATCTTGTCGTCATTAAGACTTCAGTCTGTCAGTGAAGTGGGAGATAAGTCCATGGAGGAAAAAGATCCTATTAGTCATGACCACGGTAGTGCAAGTTCAGGTGATGTCAAGAAAGTCATAGATCAGGGAAAAGAAGCCATAGAGTACCACAACCTACATCTTAAAATAGCTAAAGAAGTAGGAGACAAGCATGGGGAGGGTACTGCTTATGGCAATCTTGGCAATGCTTATTTTAGTCTGGGTGATTTCAAAAAAGCCATAGAGTACCACAACCTACATCTTAAAATAGCTAAAGAAGTAGGAGACAAGCATGGGGAGGGTGCTGCTTATGGCAATCTTGGCAGTGCTTATGGCCGTCTGGGTGATTTCAAAAAAGCCATAGAGTACCACAACCTAATTCTTAAAATCGCTAGAGAAGTAGGAGACAAGCGTGGGGAGGGTGCTGCTTATGGCAATCTTGGCAATGCTTATTTTAGTCTGGGTGATTTCAAAAAAGCCATAGAGTACCACAACCTACATCTTAAAATAGCGAAAGAAGTAGGAGACAAGCATGGGGAGGGTGCTGCTTATGGCAATCTTGGCAATGCTTATCACAGTCTGGGTGATTTCAAAAAAGCCATGGAGTACTACAACCTAAGTCTTAAAATAGCTAAAGAAGTAGGAGACAAGAATGGGGAGGGTCGTGCTTATGGCAATCTTGGCAATCCTTATCTTATTCTGGGTGATTTCAAAAAAGCCATAGACAACTACAACCTACATCTTAAAATAGCTAAAGAAGTAGGAAACAAGCATGGGGAGGGTAACGCTTATTGCAATCTTGGCAATTCTTATCACCGTCTGGGTGATTTCGAAAAAGGCATAGAGTACCACAACCTACATCTTAAAATAGCTAAAGAAGTAGGAGACAAGCGTGGGGAGGGTAACGCTTATGGCAATCTTGGCAATGCTTATCACCGTCTGGGTGATTTCAAAAAAGCCGTAGAGTACCACAACTTAAATCTTAAAATCGCTAGAGAAGTAGAAGACAAGCGTGGGGAGGGTAACGCTTATGGCAATCTTGGCATTGCTCATGGCAGTCTGGGTGATTTCAAAAAAGCCATAGAGTACCACAACCTACATTTTAAAATAGCTAAAGAAGTAGGAGACAAGCATGGGGAGGGTGCTGCTTATGGCAATCTTGGCAATGCTTATGACAGTCTGGGTGATTTCAAAAAAGCCATAGAGTACCACAACCTACATCTTATAATAGCTCAAGAATTAGGAGACAAATCCTGGGGGGCAATTACCTACTCTTCATTAGGATTGGTTTTTGAGTTACAAGGTAGACTGCCAAAAGCCGTTGAATATTATCAAGCTAGCATAAACTTATTCAATTCCTTGAGAGCACTTCTAATATCTAAAGATGAGTGGAAAGTTAATTTTCGAAATCAGCATCAAGTGGCGTATACGGGTTTGTGGAGAGTTCTCGTAGAACAAGGTAATGTAGATGAAGCCTTATTTGTTGCTGAGAAAGGACGAGCTCAAGCTCTGACCGACCTCATGGAATCCAGTTTTTGTGGTGGAACAAGTCACCACAAGGGAGAAGATGAAGATTGCGCAGTTTTAAAAAACGTTCCATCAAACACTGTCTTTCAGGCAGTGGACAAAGCTAACGTCAATCTTTGGGTTGTGTCCGAAGGAAAACAAGTTCAGTTAAGACAAAGTAAACTGAAAGGTTTTGTTTCAGATAATAGTGGATCTAGCCTGTCCTTTGAGGCGTTCATGCTCGGTGTCTATACACAACTTGGTGTTCGTTCTAATGTGAGATGCGAGAATCGATCTTTAGATGCTTTGAGGGAGGGCCGTTCAAAAGTGGATGAGAAAACCAAAGAAGCCAAGCCTCAACCTCACATCCAACAAGACGGATGCTTGAGCACTTTGTATGATATCGTTATGAAGCCGTTGACTGACTTGATTGAAGGGGATGAGCTACTCATTATTCCTGATGGACCCCTGTGGATCGCTCCTTACGCTGCATTGAAGGATGGTAATTCTAAATACCTGTGTGAATCGTTCACAATCCGAGTCGCTCCATCGTTAGAAAGTCTTAGACTCATTGCTGATTGCCCAGATGATTATCACAAAAGCAGCGGTGCGTTACTTGTAGGAGATCCGTGGGTATCCGAGGTTACTAACAGCGAGGGAGAGAAAGTCCTCAAGCAGCTTCCGTGTGCTAAAGAAGAAGTAGAAATGATCGGAAAAATTCTGAATATCACACCAATCATTGGCAGTCAGGCCACGAAACAAGAGGTGTTGAAAAGACTCAGTTCCGTTTCCCTAGTTCACTTTGCGGCACACGGATGTATGGAAACTGGCGAAATTGCTCTTACACCTGACCCACACCGAATGTCTACTGTGCCAACGGAGGAGGATTACATTTTAACAATTGGAGATGTGTTGAATGCTCAACTTCGGGCCAAACTTGTTGTGCTTAGTTGCTGCCACAGCGGCCGGGGCGAGATCAAGGCTGAAGGTGTGGTTGGCATTGCACGCGCTTTTATGGGGGCTGGTGCTCGATCTATTGTGGTGTCCCTGTGGGCGATTGATGACGAGGCTACTCTTGAGTTCATGAAACACTTTTATCAACAACTTGCAGGAGGTAAACCAGCAAGCGAGTCACTGAACCTGGCCATGAAAAGCCTCAGAGAATCAGACACGTTCCGCGACATCAAATACTGGGCGCCCTTTTTGCTGATTGGAGATGACGTCACTCTGGACTTCTTGGCAAAGGAAAGAGAAAATTTAATTTGAATATGAAATCACATAAATGAAAACTTTTTATTTCATCTCAAATGAATGACGCAGGAACTTGGAAGGTTTAAATGCTTCTCTATTTTGGCGCTTTTTGGCTATTTTTCATTACTTTTCACTTTTTTGTTAAATGGAACTTGAGATGTGTGACTTTACCTTGCTGAAGAAATAAAACAGACTATTTCAGTATATTTTGTTCACTGAAATTGCTATTTTTTTACCTTTACAAATTTAGATGCTTCCGAAGAGAACAAGATGCAACAAGGCTTCTGCTGTTAATGCCTGAAGTTGTTGAAAACGACTACGAGGTTTTCGTTTCGCCAAAATGACACTCAGATCTATTCCTTTATTGCAATCAGTTATGTGTAAAATAATTTAAAGGTTTCTTTTCTTGTACACAACCAGGAGCTTGTCCACCAGGTTTTAATTACGTTGAAACTCTAAGCTTTTGATAAGCAAAGAAACAGTTTGTCATTTGCAAAAGGTGGTGAAATTTTAATTTCAAAAATCTGATTTGCAAAATTAGCAGCCATATGTGAATTGATCTTAATGGTTTTTCTACGTCATAAATTACTTTGATGCAATTTGCAATTATCTTTACAAAGAATTGATTATAACTTTTATAAAATAACTTTTTTCCAATCCATTTTAATGAAATCTAATTCCATCAGTGCCAAGATTGCCATTCTAAGCTTAATTTGAAGAAGTAATCATCATCAATGATATTGTTGAATTTACTGACCATATGTTAGAGACATTAGACCTACTATCAGTGGTGTGGCCAGCCTCTAGTCCCGTGGGCCCGGCCTACAATTGTTTTCCGCCCGCTTGACTTTTCTAATATGACTCTTACAAATGTTGAAACAAAAATTGAAATTTCTCAGGAAAAAGGCCTACAACAAGTCAAAGAGCTGGCTACAACGGCCTGCTTTCAATCAAACGAGTTTGATCAATTTTAGTCCATTTTATCAAACACTCGTCAGTTTGTGAAGTTTATATGAAATAATTCATATTTGTACTGCGGTTGTAGATGAAAGTGAAATGTGATCATCGCAGTAAATTTTCCAATTTAAGCAATTGGAAAGAAGAAGCCTGAAAAAAATCAGGGCTTCAACGGGATTCAAACCCGTGACCTTCGCGATACCGGTGCGATGCTCTACCAACTGAGCTATGAAGCCACACATTGGGAGCGAGGTCAATTTATTGAGTTCATATCTTCCCGTGCAGTGAAATGATGTGAAGTTTATATGAAATAATTCATATTTGTACTGCGGTTGTAGATGAAAGTGAAATGTGATCATCGCAGTAAATTTTCCAATTTAAGCAATTGGAAAGAAGAAGCCTGAAAAAGCCCTGATTTTTTTCAGGCTTCTTCTTTCCAATTGCTTAAATTGGAAAATTTACTGCGATGATCACATTTCACTTTCATCTACAACCGCAGTACAAATATGAATTATTTCATATAAACTTCACATCATTTCACTGCACGGGAAGATATGAACTCAATAAATTGACCTCGCTCCCAATGTGTGGCTTCATAACTCAGTTGGTAGAGCATCGCATCGGTATCGCGGAGGGCACGCACGGGTTCGAATCCCGTTGAAGCCCTGATTTTTTTCAGGCTTCTTCTTTCCAATTGCTTAAGGAGGCAGTTAACCCTAAAATTCGAAAAAAATGTTAACTCCGGTCAAATTTGAAAGGAAGGCTTAGAAGGAAGTTCATAATATTGGCTTTTTAGTTCCGAGAGCGTTTTACAATATTTTTGAAAATCCCGCCTAAAAATTGATTTTTAATCAATGGAACTCATTAAAAACAGCCTTAGTTACCATTGTTTACACTTTGTTGATTTTGGTTGCTATGGGGCCTACAGGTTTGGGTTTTTCGAGAAACGATCCAAATTTGTTCTCCCGTAATCCATAAGTCCTATACTCCGTGACTTAGTCCAAATTTTCCAGCCCAGAACCCTTTGCGCGTATTCCGGTCGATTTTCTCACCGAGTATTGCGAGCGAGTGCTAGAGTGTTCATATTGTCAAGGTTGTGCAATTTTAAATTTGTCAATGGAAGTCGAGGGAGAAACCGGTAATAAGAGAAAAGGGAAGTTTAGATCGTGTCGAAGGAAGAAAAGGAAAGGTTTTCACGGGAAAAAAGCGTGGGAAGTGCGAATGGAAGCCGAGGAAAATGACAGAAATGACACCAGCGTGGAATCACACGTGGAGCCACAACCGAGCACGTCCAAGGCTCAAAGTGAGTACGATGACTTTCTAGACCGTACTGCGCCGAAAAATATGTCGGAATTGAAACTTATGAACAGTTCTTTTGAGAACTTCGATCGCCAAGAAGCAGTTACCACTCGTTCTCAAAGTAGCTCAGCAGAAATTTGTGTTCACGAGGAGGCACATGGCTTCAAGCTACAAGATGCGAAGCTACTATCAGAGTGCTTTGCTGTATCAGCTATTTGCAGCTCGTGCCGAAATTCAAAGTCAAAACTGCAGCTATTTCAAGATAGCGCTAGTAGAAATGGCCTTGCTGAATTGATGTATTTGAAATGCTCGTATTGTGGTATCATAACTCCTCTGAATACAAGTACCAGACTAGGTGGCAAGGGTGGTGGGCCACATGAAGTGAACCGAAGGTCTGTGCTTTCATCTCACCAATGGGGTCGTGCTGGCCTGGCAAAGTTTTGTGCTAGAATGGAACTTCCACCTCCAGTTACCAAGAAGGCCTATAATCAGCACATGAAGCAAGTTGAAAAATTAGCTGTGAGTAATGCTGAGACATTAATGTGTGAAGCAGCAGAAAGGCTAAGACAACTAGCTTCCCATGAAGATGAAGAATGCGTGGTGGAGATTGATGGTTCCAGAAGAATATAAAGAGGACAACTGCCTTCCTTGTGTTTTTATTGATGAACTGAAGCCAATTTTCATTAGGCTTACTAATGATGATTTATTGAAGAGGTGTTTGCAGGGACAAACCCAGAATCGAAATGAGAGCATTAATGGACAGTTATGGTCAAGATGCCCCAAGAGCCGTTATTGTGGAAAGAGACGAGTTGTCGTTGCAGTTTGTGAGACTGTTGGGGTGTTTAACACAGGAGCTGCAAGTAAAGCATCCCTTCTGGAATCCTGTGGAATCTCTCCCGGCAGGAATATGTTAAAAGCATTGAAGAAGGAGGACCAGGAGAGAATTGCCTCAGCTGCTCACAAGATCAGCTCAAAATATCGAAAGCGGCGACAGACCATTCGGTCTATGAAAAATTCAAAGGCTGACTAGTTGGCTTATCAGGCTGAAGCATTTGGCACAAGTTTCAAACCAGAGACAGAAGGAAGAAAGAAAAAGAAAAATCCTCCTAAGAAAAAGAAGTCAACAGTAGCTTTGCCTGCTCCATCTTCATCAAGTGGACTTGACATTGTATTTGTTGTCCCGGATGTGGAATTTGTAGCTAAAGAAAGAACTGAGCAAAAGTAATCTATTCAAACCAGTCTGTGCCCTATTTGGTTGAGAAAACATTCACACATCAAATGTGGACATGCTAGACCACTTGTATCCATTAAGACTATGCTTAGTGTTTTGTTGGAATCATTTTAGTGCTCTATCACTATGTGTTGAACTTTGTCTTGCATTTTCTTCAATTAGCATTTCTTTACACACTGAGTACTAAAACAGGCATAGTTGGTTTGCTATTTACCTATATTATACAAAATTTCTAGGGCTTGTTCCTGGAGTGATGTTCTATGCAATGAATTATAATTTTTTGAATTTGTCGCTTTCGATCATTGTTGCTATGGAAACAAATATGCCAAGCCTTAAATGGCGAGGATTTTTAAGAAACAAAAAGTTAGTAATTCATTGCATAGAGCACTGTGTTTTGATAATTTCCAGCAATTTTTGAGTCAAATAAGTGAATATTCCTTGAGAAATACATGTCTTAAGGCACAACCTTCTCATTTGTTTATCGGAGTTGCTATGGAAACAACAGGTTGTTGCGACATAGAAAGTACATTTATTGATGCTGCTGTTGATGCAGCTTCCATTTGCCAAGTTTTATTAAGTTTGGTCAATTCTAAAATAAATTATGAATTTTTATCTGATTATACTGATTTAGGGTTAACTGCCACCTTAAATTGGAAAATTTACTGCGATGATCACATTTCACGCTCATCAGTTTGTTTTAGAGAACGACGACAGAGACAACTTGTCTATGCAATCTAAACAAGGAAATAGCGAAGCAGAGTTTACTTTAACTGAAGTTTCCATTGCTGTGACTTTTAATGTAGGTAACATGGAATTTGCTGTTTTCATTAGGAAAATATTTACGCCAATAAATTAGGGAAATACTTGAAGTAAGCCATGTAGTCCTCAATGGGAATTATTTTGGTGAAAATGTTCATGAATAAATGTAAATCTAGGCCGTAGTTAAAAAGGTTCAGGGCTTCAGGATAAAACTTGCATTTTTTTGAATATTTCCTGTTCAAATTTTTTTCAGGGCTTTAAATTTACTTTAGTATAATTTGGAGATGTCTGATGATATCTTTCTTAGATCTAAGAATTTATACTTAGGTATTCAGAGCACGCTTTGTAATTAGAACCCGTTATGTGGTCAAAAGTTTAAGGTATACTGTATCACAGCTGTTTTAAAAGAATTTTTTGTCAAATCAATGTTAATTTTTGACAGATTTTCATAACTACCATTGGTATATGCTGATATAAAATGTAATAGTTAACCTTGCACATGGTTGAATATGATGTAACGTAGGATTTTAAAAACAAGCTGGGACAATTTCGACTAAACATTCTTTTTATAATATCAGTGTATTTGGTGTGAATTGTTTTGATGCTATTTGTATTTAAAGTTGAAGCTATTTGTTCATTTACCTAAGTTTTTATTCATTGACTCATTAACTCCCAAGTTGTGAAGAAAAATTCTCCCAACTGATAAGAATGTGTTTCTTTGTTGCTTCATTCTGAGAATTCGATGAAACATAACGTTTCTAGTGAAAAATAATCCGCTAGTTTAGATTTTCTCTAATTCTTATTGACACCATGTTTGTCGGTGCATTAATTTTGTGAGGAGAATTTAAGTTATGACCAATCTTGGGAATAAATGGGTTCATTTTAGTGTCTCCGTTTAGCGCGTACTTTACTTAATGCCTTGAACAATTTAATGCAGTTTGTATTGTACTTTTTTTTACTTTTTTGTGTAAGAGAAATAGAGTGTATAAAATACAAAAACTGCGTTTGTTTTCATTGTCTGTCTCCATATTCTAAGGATTCGAGGACTTCAATGCTTGTTTTGACCCGCGCGCGTCAAGTTGATAATCATTGCAGCTGACAGTGTACTGACATTCCATGTTTCAAGCCCCCACCCACTTAACAAACGCTCGTCGACTCTTCGATTGTGTCTCTTTCACTGTCTACCGTTCTCCATATTGTCACACGATTTTGAATGCCGACGGACGTGTTCTTACTGTTACCTGTGTGCGCCCTTTTTACCTTTTTACACCTTTTCACATTTGTGCATCTGTTTTTTCTCCTTCCTTTTCTTCCTTCCCTTTTTTTCATCGTACTTTTCCTTTATTCCCATTTTTACACGCACTTCTTTCATCGCCCTCAACTTTATTCTTCTACGCGCCTCATTAGACGCGACTTTCTCCTTGTCTGTTTCAGTTTTCATTCGTCTCAATCCTCGCGCAACGTCAGGTCTCTTGCAACTCATATACCTTCTTACTTCCTCAGAGAAGTTGTTATTATGCTTATTTTGTTCACTTTAGAATGCTGTCCTCTTAGCATCATGTCTAGTAAAATCTTAGTTTTCCTTTCGACTCATTCCCAGTCCACAGGGGGTCTCAATTTTAAGTCTCACTTGCCAGTGTTTGCTCTCCTCGGTCCCCTCATCACAGTAGCAGCTATAAAACGAAAGAGCTCCCTCCATGTCTCTGCGACATAATCGATGCATTTTGTTGGAAACGAGTCCTTTGATATCCAAATTAAGGCTTCTTCTATCACTGATTGGGAATGGATCAAACTCTCGCCCAGGGTCCACCTACATCGCGAGTCCAAGATGGCAGCAGGCTAATCCAAAGACTTCTCCGAGTCGGTAACCGTCATCTTGGATGTAGACGCAGAGAGGACCTTGAAAAAGTGTTTTTACAAGACAATAATCAAGAAAGGTTAAGTTATTGTAATGCTTCCTAAGAGTTAGTCGATAACAGCCCGAGAGATTCATTAGGAGCAAACACGTTCCGTTGATTATTGGACTCCATGTCTCCTTACGTTGTAGAACAAACTCCTCGAATACGTACGCCTATATGCCCCTCTCCTCCTCCCCTAAATAGCACTATACATCCCTTTATTGCAACTTTTAAAATTATACAGCACAATACAACATTATACCCCTGAGTAGCACTGTAAATCCGTAAAATGAAGTAACTGTGCAGCGCATCACAACAATATGAACCCCTAAATAGTACTATGCTTCCCTCTACTGAATTTTTTTTCAGCATACAGCGCTCTATAAATTATTGCTCCAATTTGGCACGGAAATACTTATGGATATTTGTCCGCGGACATTATCTATTCCAAGATGCCAAAACTGTGAGCTTCGAGGGACAATGTCCAATGACAAATATCCGAACATATTTTGGTGCAAAATAGAGGCTATTGTGATTTTTATCCTTCAATTATTTTGCAACGCTCGTGAAAGAATCTCTATGAACAGCTCACTGAATTGAATTAAATTTGAAACGAAGACTTATCGAGGTAGACGTAAGGTTTGCAAATTGGTGAATATCGCTTGCGTGATATTCTCGGATATCACCCAGTATTAGCTGGGGGATATTTAGTCACTTGCTGCATTTACACCAATTGCGCGCGAGCAAAAATATTTGATGGATCATAAAAAGCAACAAGTACCCCTAGATAGTACTATACTTCTCTCTTCTGCAGTTTACATCACTATACAGCGTTATACAACAATATGTACTCCTAGATACCACTATACTTTCCTCTTTTGCACTCTGCATCACGATACAGCGCTATACAACAATATCTACCCCTAGATAGCATTATACTTCTCGGTACTGCAGTTTACATCACTATACAGCGCTATACAACAATATGTACCCCTAGATACCACTATACTTTCTTCTTCTGCACTCTACATCACGATACAGCGCTATACAACAATATCTACCCCTAGATAGCATTATACTTCTCGCTACTGCAGTTTACATTACTATACAGCTCTATACAACAATATTTACCCCTGAGTAACCTTGATCGGCATAACATAACGTCGTTCAAAGAGAACGCAGCATTTTCCAGCGCAGTCGTGACTCGTTTGACGTGAAGACACAGAGATGGCGAGTTTATTAATTAAACCCAATTGCGACTCGTACCCTCGCGTGTTTCCACGACCTTTGCAGTTGTGCTTGGTTTTACTTTGAATTCGTATCTATTCTTTGAGGTAATTTCCTCTCCTCTGATTGGCCGATGTACTAACTTTGGCTTTGGTTTCAAGACACGCAGTCGAAATGCACTATTAGGAATTCTATTACCTTCTATCTAAGCGAACGACCGAGAAAATGGCTCTAACCAATTGTAAATAGCCCGTTCCCCATCTCTCTGGTTAAAAAAGCACATGACATAATATTCGTGTTTTCGTGTCTCAAGCGAAAATTTTAGTTACTTCATAGATGTTTCCCTTAACATGTAAACGGGTTTAAATCCTAATATATCAATTTCATTTCATTTTTTTTTTACTGAGACTCATTATATTTTTATTTCCTTGCTCTTTTTGTTACGTACACGTTCAAACGCAAATAATTTAGTGTTTAAACCAATAAAAGGTGAGTTTGATTCAAAGGTTTTGCGCATCCTCAATGCACATATTTATAGTGCAAATCGTTGCAGTGAACGGCTTTCAACTTGAAAAGCGCCTAACTCCAAGTGGCACCATGAGTGTTCGTGTCAGTCAGGAGAATCTCGGGCGTGTGTCATCGATTCCCACGCACGAAATTTGGAAAGGTTTTAATCTAATCTAAAATTTCTTTGCTAACGGGGAGTCTATATTTCCATCAGTCTGTTCTAAACGGCGAAAGATTAGTCTTTAAACGCAGCCAAATAATTTCCGCCTGAGTGCAACACCAAATCAACACGCCGCTAGTTGTATGTTAGTGAATATTTTAGTGGAATAGTGGTGTCTACGTTAGTGCGTGACAGTCTGTCACTGCATTAACATGACAGGACGGAAAACGCGTGCACTGTAAGTACCTCCCGCTGTCCCATACAAAGCCTTAGAAAACTTTTCTAAGGCTTTGTATGGGACAACAGGAGGTACTTACAGTGCACGCATTATCCGTCTTGTCATGCAAGAAACAATAAAGTTCCGCAAAGAAACTTGTGAAAAACAAAAGTAAATGCGAGTTGAAAAGAGTTTCGTAAAATAAATATCTGCTTTAGAATGTCTGTTTTTAAGGAGTGCGTGACTCGATATCGAGACCACGCGAGAACTCGTAGGAATGGAGATGCTTCGTGACAAAAGTCACGCATTGAGACCCTAATGCTGCTTTTTTCTGTTTTTAACCCCATTTGTCGAGAGCATATATATTAAATGTAATTCAGGCTAAGTTGAGTTGATGGCTTCTGCTACCTGTTGTAGTCATCTTTTTATATGATAGCGTTAAGACAGAAATTTAGTAGCAAACATTTCTTCACATCTTTAGTGGCTATGGAGAGGATTTCAACTGAAGTTCCAATTTGTGGACGTTGAAACAGCTGACAAAGGAATTACTCAGGATGTTAATGAATACTACTTACGAGGTTCGCTTTAAGCTTCAGTTACTTTACTACAAGAACATGCACTGTGTATTCCGGCTGTATGTAGACCGTACCAGAGGCACAGCTGCATGTATGACCACCCCGTGGAGTGTGCTTCCTAGTTATAGGTCACGATCACGACCGAACTGACTATTGACTATAACATTTTCAACAGAGTTAATTACAATGATGGGGTCGCACATTTTCGAAATTTTGGGGGTAAGACAAGTCTAAGAAAGTAGGGATTAAATGACGGAAAGTTCGCAGTTAGAAGGTCGTTAGAAGAGCGTATTACCAAAAGTGACTAAGATGGGGTCGATAATTAGCCACAGAATAGACTATGATAGGGTAGCGGTTCTGAAAGGCCAACGGCAGATGCCCCACAAAAATTGACTCAAGCAACCTCTCAATTTATCTTATATTTTTTCTTCTACAGGTGGTTTTGGCGTTACCACCATGACAGCCTGCCCCGAAATAGATCAGCTACAGATACGGAAATCAGCCAAAATAATACTAATCTGGCCAAGACAACGAAATTCCTGTTATCTAGTGGTCTTCAGTTTGTTGTTGCTATGGCAACTAGTTAGAGCACATCCGAACATGATTCGTGATGTTGCTTGCATCAGGGTCCAATCCACCGCATATCAGTGCAATAAAATGCCGCTTTCCCTTTTTCAGAATAGCTAACAATAGTGTGGCTGGCTTCGCTGTGTATTTTCACCGCTGGCTCAGTTGTTGCTTTTCGGAATGCTCTACAGTTCCCCGGTCACAAGGCAATTCTATATCAGCTCATGTTTGTTCCTTCATTCGTGACTTTGGTTCTTCTTCTCACCCTCGCCTTGTCATCAACCTATTCATTTCTATCGAGTCTTCTTCATCTTGGGTCATAATTTTTTTCCTAGATAGTAAGTTATAGCCTCAAAAGTTTAGCTGTAGGATTTCTAATTTACAACAATGGGCAGCCGTCACCGCCAAAAATACAAAAATATAATTGGTTGGTAATTAGTCTTATTGTCTTTCGGAGAACGCTTGATCTTATCTTAAGAGATTTATTTCAAATACAAATGGACAAGTCGCCTTTGGTGAAATGAAATATTCAAACAAAAATGTTAATACAATTCAGGAGCTGTGTAGCCAACCTTGTTGAACTGATTCAAGAAAAACACGAGTGGCCAAGTGTTAACTGAAATGGTTCAGTGTCGAAATGAGAAACGGTTCAGCTAACTGTACTTTAGTGACTTGACGCAAACGGTTCAGAGTAGTATGAAATGGCTTAAGTTATCGGCAAATGGTTAATCGTAGGCCGCAGTGGTTTAGTATCGAATCAATCTCCTCACCGTAAAGTGAAATGGTTTAGCGTGACCTCAAATGCTTTAGCGTGATGACAAATGGTTTAGTACAAACCGAAATGGTTTAGTGTTACAACAGTTGGTTTACGCCGTAACCGCCAAAAATACAAAAGGGAAATAGGAAAGTCAAGCTTGAAATGAAATAATCTATGTGGGGTCTGACGTCACAACCTACGTCATTCAGTTCGAACTTGGCGCGAAATTCGCCAGAACGAGGTATTCGCCACGCCGTCCACTCGACGGTCACCACAGGAAAAAATTAAATCTTTAGCCTCGTCGTCCTTGTCCACTCGCAGGCGGCCCCAGCTCCAGCTGTGAGATGATCATCTTGCGCAATAACAGTTATGGTGGAATTATAAGAGTTTGTATGGGAATATTTACGGCCGCCCTAAGGAATAAAATAATACGTCAAATTCTCAAAAAAAAATACCTCACCTTACTTCTACAGCGTAACGCTTGTTATATGACCGCTTACTTTGATGAAAAGGACGCATTTTAGCGAGTTGTTTATTTCGACGTTTTCAACGTTCATAAGAAAAGCCTAATGGGCTTTTCTTATGTACGTTGAAAACCTCGAAATGAACAACTCGCTAAAATGGGCTCTTTTCATCAAAGTAAGCGGTCAGATAACAAATGATACACTGTGGAAGTAAGGTGAGGTATTTTTTTTGAGAATTTAACGGTTTTTTTTTAATTCCTGAGGGCGGTTGTAAATATGCCCATAGAAACTCTTATAATTCCGCCATGACTGTTATTGCGCAAGATGATCATCTCACAGCTGGAGCTTGGGCCGCCTGTGGTCCACTGGAGTCAAAGAGCCTCACTCCGGTAATAACCTTTTTCACATTTGTCTAATTTAGTTTGTTAACGAATAAATTTATACCCTCATCATCTTGCCGCAATATCAGTAAGTAAATGATATTTCGGAACAAAAGGAATAACAAAAATTCAGATAAAATGCATCATTTTACGCGACGGCACATTTACCGTTTAGACAGTAAGAACCATAGCTGGGAAACGTGATAAAGCGATTCATGGTTTTAAGACGACGAAACTACAACTAAAGGGCGCCTAAAAACTATATAGTTTTTATAGTTTTGAGGTGCCATTGAGATTCTTATCCTATTCAATTTCAAGCTTGACTTTTCCGTTTCACTTTTGTATATTTGGCGGTTACGGCGTAAACCAACTGCGCCAACCGCTGTAACACGAAACCATTTCGGTTTGTAGGAAACCATTTGTCGTCACGCTAAACCATTTGGGGTCACGCTAAACCATTTTACTTTACGGTGAGTAGATTGATGCGATACTAAACCATTGCGGCTACGATTAACCATTTGCCCATAACCTGGGCCATTTCACACCACTCTGAACCGTTTTTGTCAACTTACTGAACCAAAGTACAGTTAGCTGAACCGTTTGTCATTACGACATTGAACCATTTCAGTTAACACTTGGCCAGTCATGTTTTTATTGAATCAGTTCAAGAAGGGTGGCTACACAGCTCCTCAATTGTATAAACCATTTTTTGTTTGAATATTTCATTTCACCAAATGCGACTTGTCCATTTGTATTTTAAATAAATCTCTTAGGATAAGATAAATCGTTCTCCAAAAGACAATTAGACTCTATCTGTTATTACAAACCAATTCTATTTTTGTATTTTTGGCGATGACAGCCGCCCTTATGTGGGCTCTTCTTTCAAATTCAGTCGGAGAATTTCCGGCTTCAAGCTTGCACAGATTTATGGGCCAAGGAACTCCCTGTTTCATTTTCACAACGCGCCGTTGCAATTCTCCGTTCCATGACATAGCTTTCGAGTCTTTCTTAGTACGTTCTCTGTCTTAGTGACTTTGAAACATTTTCATGACGGACTGAGGAAGCAAGGTCGTAAAATAGTCAAAGGTGCCTTCCATTTCCGTGACAGAGGTAAGAACGCATGGTTGTATCAGATTATTGAGTGTAAGGTAAATACTTTTATTTTAAATTTTTTTTAGTTGAGATTTCCTCCTTCAAATGTTCCTCATCTTTCCGAACTTTCTCTGATTTCCGACAATGAAAGACGTTCCTGCAGTTAAGTGACGATGATTGCCAACTTTTACTTTATTCTGGCGTGTATTAATTGTATTGCCGCTTCGTGTTAGTTACAAGCTTATTAAGCTGAGCTTGTTTGAACAAGTTACAGCTGTCGAATTCACAAAAATTCGCAAGCAATGCTTGGCATTTACCTTGGACAAAATAAGTAATTCGGGAGAGTTACAAAGGATATCCAAATTATCGATTTGATTCAGTGCAAGCCCTTTTGATCGCAACACTTTCAGTTTCGTTTGCGTGTCATGCGGAGCATGTACACAATCGTGTTTGGCACTAGCTTTCATGTCGGGCTTATGTACGTATTAACTTAATTTGCTCCCGTATTTACGATGCATTTGATCAAAAAGCGATAAACATTTTCAGCGTATTTCATGTGTTTATGTTTATCATTTTATACTGTAGTTTAAAAGTGATTTTTTCTTTTCGATAGACAGCTTAGATTGTCCTTCCAAACTGTACTGTTATACTGATTTCCTTGTTAAATATTGAGACAAGTTGATTTTTCTTCAAATTCAGCTAGTTATTAACTGCAAGAGTGCTTTCAATTAACTGCATTCGAGTTTTAGGAATCCAATTCATCAACTGGTAATGATTGATTAGTGTCTGAGTGAAGTTTTACCTTTTGTCATCTGCTAATCAACATACGATCAATCAATAATCATATCAACTGAATGTTTCCGATCAATTGTTTTTTTTTATCAAAACTGGTTTAGTTCTGCATGAGGCTGCATGCATCCAAGTATGTGTTTGTTGATAATTTATGTTGTTATATGGGAAGGTAGTCTTGGGATAAATGTAAAGTTCTGATTGGTTCTTACTTGGTCAGGATTTTGCCACATAGACCATCATTGCACCATACAGAAAATTATAAAACATGTAAATTCATTGTAAACTAGTTTAGTCCAAGTGACGTTGGTGCATGACAATTACCTTGCTCTCTTGAGGGGTTCTGGGGAATATTGGCACCATGTCATTCCTTTTCTGTTACAACCTTGGGCCAATATACCTCTGTAAAGCCCTGGCAATCAGCTGGTTATATAGAAGTTTGTAGTGGTTTTTGTAAAAGCGATATACACTTACAGGCTATTTTGAATTCCAGTTCAATTGACTTCCTTGTTACTCCACATTTATTAAATTTTTTTGTACATGAAGACAGCCAGCAAAGATTATTTGATATTTAAAAAACAACCAGTCATGATTATTAGGAGAATTAAAGTTAGCATCAAAGACAAATTAATTTTGTGCACAGACAATGTAAATATGGAAAACTGCAAAAACAATTAGTTAAATATACGTATACTAATAAAGCAAAAATGTCAGCTCCTGTACCAAATTGAAATCCATTTCAACATACATCAGCATGCATAAATGTAAATATTTCACTGTTTTTCCTATGATGAAGTGAAACAGTTGAAGTAACAATCACCTATACAAATATGGGCATCAGCTCAACTGTAGGAAATTGAATAAATGAGATACATCTTTTATAAGTTTTGAGCAGTAATCCCTATTGAAAAATCAAATATGAAAATTTTACTTTGGTGTTGTAAAATTTGTTTCTTATGAGAAATGATTCAGTATAAACTCTCTCCTCTTGCGGAAACATGGTGGGCTTATGATTAGTGAGGTGGACGCACGCTCAAGAGGTCTGCATTTGTAGCCTGGCCTGTGCTGGACTCAGGGTCAAGAGGTCTGGGTTCCAGTCAATGTATTGTGTTCTTATGCAAAACACTTTACTCTTACAGTGTCTGTCTCCACCCAGGAGTATAAATGGGTAGCAAAAATTAGTTAGGGAAACCTGACAAAATGCAAGGGGGGGTGAAAGGGGGGGGAGATGACAGTGGAATGGACTTGCATCCTGTCCAGGGTTGGGTAGTAATACTCCCAGTTGCTTCATGTAAGGAAACCAGGATTAAGTAAAGCTCAGGCCCTGGACGGGCCACTTTTCAAATCCAGATGTGACCTAACTACCTACCACCTCTTAGTTTAAATGGTTTAAATTGCTACTGTTACAAATTATATAAACTTGAAACTCACAGATGTTGATTTTTGCCCAATTTATTTCAGTCAATTGCATAGGAATGTCTTTGGTAAATCTTGAAATTTATTGTAATGAGAAGTGAATTACTGTTTATTTAAATATTAATGCTTGTTTTCTTCAGTACATATATCTTTTGTTCTTTCACTGCTTTAAATATGCTATTAATATTAATTCCTTGTGATTTTGTCTCTATGTACCCCTCCCATTCTCAGGAGGGAAAAAATAATTAGTTTACAATTGGGTAATATGTTGAACTAATTTTTTTGTCATTTGCAACCATCTTTTTTTTAGGCCAGGATGACTTAAAACAGCAACTTTTTTGAAAGAAGCATCCCCTTACAGTTGCTATGGCTAAAGAAAGAAGTTCAATTAGGGTTCCATCTGAAAATGAAGACTTACCTGACAAAGAAAATGCTCCAGATTTTGATGAGGACACTTTACGAGGTGAGCTAGGTTAAACTTTGGCTTCAGTCAGTGTTCAAACATTTTATATTCCACCAGTTTTAAGAATGTAAGTAGATGTGGAGAATGATATTAATACACTGCATGACCACCTTAAAGGATGTTTGGCCAGTCATGACTCTCTTCTATGATTACAATATGCTGTTCATTGACTGAGAGGATCTATGACATATTTGTTATTTTCTTTTCTCAAAGTTCAAAGCAAGGATACAAAGTTATAATAAGTAAAGACTTTATTTGATCATCATATAACATTCATTTTGTAAGTTTGCATCATAAGTACCATCATCATCATCATCATCTTTCCATTATATTATGCAACATTAAATTGAAAGTTTCAACTTCCCCTAAGCAACCAATTTCCAGTAGAGTGCAAGTGTTATATCATTGAATATGGAGGTGTTTAACCCTTGACACCCTAACATCAGTATCCATATTCTCCATACTATTCTTTGTATGTTTCTTGTGGTACTGAAAAAGAGAATTCATTTGAAGATCAATGCTTCTTAGGTTGGTGATCATTTCCTTTATTCTCATGAGCTTAGTGAATGATTTAGCAGTATTACTCCAAGCTTTTCAGGGGATGGGTCAAGTCAGGCAGGTGCAAAAGTGGCAGCTGGCACTAAAGGAAAATTCTGCAGATTTTAAATCTCCAGATCTTGGCAGCTCTACTTATGCACTAATTAACTACAACCACAGGTAATTATTAACTACAACCACAGACTTTGACACAAATTATTTTTTATTTTTTCTTTGCAGCCACAGCTGATGTTTATAGGAATGAGGGTAATGAGGCCTTCAAGAAAGGAGATTTCGTCAATGCTATTCATTTTTACACCAAAGGAATTAAAATGAACTGCAATAAGAAAGAACTGAAGGCCAAACTGCACAACAACAGGGCTATTGCACATTCTAAACTTGGTAAGATGATGAGAGCTTTAATATACATTTTTTTTCTATTTTGAAGCTATTGAGTTGTCAGTAGTAGTTTTCTGAAAAAGGTTATAATTTTGAATACATGCCTGGAAAAATTTAGATCTTATCTTGGCCTCTCAAATATACAAAGAAGTAACCTCTTACCCCAGATATCAATGAGCATCACAAGTTTTTCCCAAAATTATAGTAATGGTAGTTGGTTTGCAACATGTATGGCTAATCAGATATATTTATTTCAATAACAGGAAATCACCAGGATTCACTAAGGGATGCAGAAGCAGTTATTGAGTTAAATCCAACTTTCCTTAAGGCAATTGTGAGAGGTTAGATATGTTAGCTGTGCTATAATAATAATAATAACAAAAGAACTCAACACTCTAAGGTTAAATGAGGTTAAATGGAGTTCAATCTTGTCTCAATTGACTTTAATTAAGAGGTCGAGACCACCCTGATGTACATTTGAATCCAGCTCTTGACTGCTACGCCATTACTTTCCGTTAATCATGATAAGAATATTATTTTGAACGGGATGAAGAACTCAATGTGGAGTGCAAAGCAAAATTTCAGCATGAATATTTTAGTTCCTTAAGTCCAATGAGTCACAGGTGTCAGATATGTTAAGAGCGTGTCCACGAGAGCACCGGGCAGTCGTGCTACAAGCCATCTCACCGATTTCAACGAAACTTTGGCAGTTTAAAGGGTCTACCCCAAAACTCAAAGAGACAAACTGGTTTCTGTTTTGGTTCTTCCGGGGGGAGATAGATCACCCCCGGTTTTTCTTGGTTTTCACCAAGGAAATCGCTTCAAATAGGTAAAATGTATGAAGCTCTCACGGCGATGGTATCTAACCGATTACTTTAAGGATTTGCACATATATTTTTACATCCTTAGTTAATGTCTGCTGCGAGTATCAGTCAGTTTGATCGACTGCTTGTCAATCAAAAGAGGCAAATATACGACTTTGGTTTTAGACTTTTCGATTCATCCAAATAGTTGACAACTCTGAGGTCAAATATCTCCCGTTGCCAGAAAGCTACCACACTATTCCTAATTTCCCTTTATAACCCATCATTTCATCTCTGAAAATCATCAAAAAAATCTTTGGGCACTACCGTATTTTTGTCTTGGATGCCTTTTAAAATCTGCGACTGTGACAAGTTTCTTTCAACTACACCTGTCACGCAATTCTTGCTCTAGGAGGTCACTGGACAAAATAAACCTACATTTTTTAGCTCTTTATACAAGATGATTGATCAAGAAAGGTGAAAATGTGAAAAACTTTCGAGATTTTTGCTAGGAATGGAAAATTTCACGTTTAGAGAGATGCATGTAAACGAGTGTGTGTTGTCGTTGTCACTTACCGCCATCGAACATTTCCATGCAGAACTCCGCTAAGCTAACATCTGTTGTGTGACTCGAAGACTCTTAGTAGGAATTATTCAAGCGCGTTGTTCATGCTGTCTGCTAGATAACAATTTCAGAATAATCTGCAGATCTCTATGATTATTTGCCTGCTTGGATCGTAAAATATCTGCATATTTTTTTCAAGCATTCTATTACTGCACATAAATCTACATCTCTCTAGATCGAGTGTTGCCGGCGTTTAATTGCGTGACTTGTAAAATTTTTAAATAAGAATCTGAGCGGTAATTTGACGAGTAGCCTTCCTGCAAATTTTCCCTTGATGAAATCCCAAGACATAGCCAGTTGTTTTCGTGAGCAAAGACAATAAATATGAGAGAAAAGTGAGATGCAAATGTCTTTTTTTTTAACTTAATAGCAGCTTTACCCTCTCCTGCAGTCTTTCGTCTAAATTTTGCAAGGTCTCTCCTTATCTTCTGCCTTGTTCGGTCAGCCGACTGTCTAGCAGACAGCATGAACAACGCGCTTGAATAATTCCTACTAAGAGTCTTCGGGTCACACAACAAATGTTAGCTTAGCGGAGTTCTGCATGGAAATGTTCGATGGCGGTAAGTGACAACGACAACACTATTTTAATTTTATTTTCGGGATAGAGGCACAGTTCTCAGTCCGATAGAAGTATTGATATTTGCTCTCGAGCGAGAGCGCAGAATTTCTCGTCTGTAAAAGCCGAAGCTGTAGTACACTGGAACATGTAATAATATCAACCAACACGCAGTATGACTTTAAAATCTCCTAAAATGAGCAATGATGATGATTAACAATCATATTATAGACTAATGAATGTTTTTTGCCGTACAAAAGCCATATCTGCTGATTTTAGCAAATCTTCAAAGTAATAAACGACTGAAGAAAGAAACGCTACGAAACGTGTAATAATGTTTTCACCTTTCTTGATAAAGCAAGAATATCTCGCTTTCTTTTTCCGTCTATGACGGATTGGGTATAGCTCTCGCGATGACCCGCGTTCAGAAATCTGTGCACGTTGGTCTGCGCTATAAACTTGTCGCAGTTCTTAAGTCAGAGGTACATCGTGAAATCGCGGCCTTCGTAATCTCCAAATAAGCCAATACGCGCTAGAATAAGCTCCATCTCGGACGAAACGCATGTTTGGGATACTTCACCGTCTCTCAAATGTTTTTTTTTTTAAGCTGTATACCCACGAATTTAGAGGTATGAGCTGTTGCCGTCCCTGGCCAGCGCGAGAAAAGTAACATTTGATTCTACAGTTAGTTGCAAATGAACAAGACAACTGCACCATCTTGACTTTATCAATTCGAGTGTTAGATTGAATTGAGGGCTTTTTAGACACTCGATTTCTTATATGGCATCACTATGAAGACGTAATACAACTGATGCACCTACACTACATAGGATTAACAATGTCTGTTGCGCTGTTGCGAGAAGGAGGAAAATATTACCGGAAGTGTACGCTCTTTTTAAAAAGAGTTTTAGAGACGTTTCAGAGATGTCTATCTTTGATCGGCTTTCACAAAAAAATGACCCCCACTTAAATTTACTAGGAAAAATGAACTTACCAACTCCTTGTTGAAAAGATTGGAATTCATTTGATCGATACGCCGGTTGTTTCAATTTTTCTTTTTCCTCGGGCTGCTATGAAACAGTTCATTAACTGACCAATGAATAAAGTGTTTTGAAATACCGTTCGGGATTTGCCTTTTTTTTCTGCGTGCGAATCAAGGGTAGACAAAGTTTTTAAAACATTTGACTCGAATTTCATGGAGTTCACCTCGATAATTTTCGTCGGCCAGAGTCAAGACGCGCCAAGCTAAGCGACATCGCCCTCCAGTAAAAAAAATTTTCCAAAGAATAAACGTGGCGAGCGTGAGGAAACACACATTTTTTTCATCATTGTGATCAAAGCCCAAAATTACCTAAATTGGTACTTACGGTATCAAACCATTGATTATGACAGGGTGAGCTTAGTTTTTCTGTCGAGGTCGACGTGACTTCACATTAAAAGCATTTTTGACGGAACAAACTAATGAGCATCACTGCACCAACTGAGAAAGTAAAAACTTGTATTTATCTCCTACGCGTTTCGTCTGACAATAGGAGACTTCATCAAGGATTTTTTTCAAGCAGGGTAAATAAGCTTGCCCATATACAAATAGTAAATAAGTTATCTCTTTACTATTGAGGTCAGTGGATAGAATACGCCAGGTGCGCCTACGGTGTTATACATGCGTGACATTTTCCGGACGTTACATGTACGAGTACGTGATCCGTTTAAGGGTCACAGATTTAGTGTAAATATTTCACTCCTCAACATCACCCAATGTCTCTAGTTTACAGAGGTCTTAGAACGTGTCATTATATGGAGTTGCCTTCTGCGGGTAGAAGACTAGAAGCGAATTTCTCAGGCGTAATTGCCTTTGATTTCTCAATTGATGTTGTCGCAAACACAGTTTTTGGGAGTCACGAGACAAAAAAACTTATCAGGACCTAGTTTCATGTTCTAATGGAAATAAATAGCAAATAAAAACACATTTTCTTGAGAAATAAAGTCACAAATGACGGGGGTTCTCCGAAACAAATGATGATAGAAAAAGATTTCAGTTCTGGTCAATATTGACTTTTCATGGCCTACTTCCAAATCTGAGGGAACGTGCTGAGGGAATAAAAAAACATAAATGTGTGATAATGCAAGTAAGGGAATGAAAATACAAGTAAAGAAAAGGGAGAAAACATAGGAACCCGTGTTGCAGCGTGCAGATATCTTTTGAACCAGACCTACACACATAAGCCCGACGCCAGCCAGAGAAACTCGAAAGAGTCCTGTATATGAACTAGCTCGCACGTGCACGCAGGAAAGGCCATGACAATCAGCGAAAATAATAGCAAATGCAGATGATATTTGGAAGATTAGGAACTTTTTAGAAGTGTCTTCTTGAAAAAAAAAAACAACAATTTTTACTTCTCATAAAAGGTCACGCAGTGACCCTACAAATACTATTCCTATACGTGGAATTTCTTGATGGTGGAAAGTGGAAAAAACATTTTCCAGTCTTATTTTCTGGAAGCACGGCGTAGTTAATGAATTTATGGGGTATTGATATTTAACAAATAGAGAAGCCTTGACTGTGCTCTGTTCTGTTATAAAGCACGCAGGAAGCGGCTTACACACGTAAATTACGGCGCCTGGTATGTCTACAAATCTTTGTTTGATTCTTCTGTTGCTACTTGCCGGCTCGCTTCAATTTCGAAATTCCAATTATCGGAAAAAAGCTGGAAAGAAGTCCCGGAAAAGGTCGAACATAGTACAATTGGCAGATGGCGTGACAGCTCTAGCTCAGCTCTATGCTCTATACTCTCATAGAGCACGTTCTTTCAACCAATGACAGCGCGCGTTATATGCGAACTTTCTTATAATTCCTAACAAATAAGGGGGGCAGAGTTTCCCGTCATTCGCGGTATGGAAAAGCCGAAGTTGTTACACTCGGAACTTGTACGTCAACAAGCAGGCGACATGTGACCTTAAAATCTCCTCTCCTGTTAAAGTTTCCTTATTGTAAACTGTGCGATAATGATAATAGACGATCAAAGTATAGGCTAATGAATGTTTTGTTCTGTACAAGAGCCCTATGTCCTGATTTTAGCAAATCTTCAAAGTAATAAACGACTGAAGAAAGAAACGCTACGATTTTTCCACTGATCTTCCGTCAACATGCATCTCTCTAAACGTGAAATTTGCCATTCCTACAAATTATCTTGAAAGTTTTTCACATTTTTCACCTTTCTTGAGCAATCATCATGTATAAAGAGCTAAAAAATGTAGGTTTATTTTGTCAAGTGACCGCCTAGAGCAAGAATTGCGTGACAGGTGTAGTTGAGAGAAACTTGTCACAGTCGCAGATTTTAAAAGGCATCCAAGACAAAAATACGATAGTGCCCAAAGATTTTTTTGATGATTTTCAGAGATGAAATGATGGGTTGTAAAGGGTAATTAAGATTAGTGTTGTAGCTTTCTGGCAACGGGTGATATTTGACCTCAAAGTTGTCAAATATTTAGATGAATCAAAAAGTCTAAAAACACCATCGTATATTTGCCTCTGTTGATTGACAAGCCGTCGATCAAACTGACTGATACTCGCGGCGGCCATTAATTAAGGATGTTAAAATATGTGTGCAAATCTTCAAAGTAATCGGTTAAATACCATCGCAGTGAGAGCTTCATACATTTTACCTATTTGAAGCGATTTCCTTGGTGAAAACCAAGAAAAAGCGGGGGGTGGTCTATCTCCCCCTGGAAAGAACCAAAACAGAAATCAGGCTGTTTTTTGGAGTTTTGGGGTAGACCCTTTAAACTGACAAAGTTTCATTGAAATCGGTGAGATGGCATGTAGCACGACTGCCCGGTGCTCTCGTGGACACGCTCTGAAGTCACTATCTAGCTGTTTTAAAAAGAAGGATCAGGACTTACCTAACTTTTAGTGTTTTTGTGGGAGTTGTTGATCCTAATTTAAGTGTTCTTAGAAGTTTCAGTTGTTTGCAAGGCTAAATAAATCTAACTGAAACCTAATAGGGCCTGTTTATTCTTTTCCGTTTAGTTTTTTTGTATTGTTTTGTTTTGTCTTTTTTTTTTCTTCTGGTCTGTAATGATTTCAATGGTTTCAGGTTCTTTTCTCAGAATTGAGCTACAATAATAATATACTTCTTTGTGTTGTTGCCTACAGGAGCCACTGCTTGTGTTGAATTGAAGAGATTTGAAGAAGCAATCACTTGGTGTGATAAGGGACTAGCTGTATCCTTTGAAGGAATCTTTCATTTTTCACCGTGGGTATAATGGAAAAAAGTTTCCATAATTTGATGTTTCAAGGGAGAAAATACAAAGAAGGGTATCAATTATGATGGGAACTTGTCAGCTCATATACTTTAAGTGTGTGTGTGATTAAAAACATAGGAGAAGTTATTACCTCATGACTTATTAATGAAATTACTCCTTTTAGCCAATTTGACTTAGTTCTACTATCCATGCCAATAACTGGTACATTAGTTTACATAACCCTTTAATTTCCCAGACCAAATTTGTAATTATCCTTACTGTCAACCATACAATTCTTGTAATGTTAGTAGAGAGAATTCAGTATTGCATCAACTAACTATTTTTAAATTGATATATCTTTTTTACTCTCAACACTTATCTGATTGATATTGTATTGCTATTGTAAGGAGAAATTCTCTTTTGGTCACTCACGGGAGTTAAAGGGTTAGAAGACTAAATTTTATCCAGTTTATACATGGTGCTTGGGTAGATGATCTCTCTAAAACAAGCCAGAACAAAAAGCTCGGTAATGTTTACATATCCTATGCAGATTTTCTTCCCTTCGACATTTATCCACTACTTAGAGACTCAGAAACTTTCGTTGTGCTTTCCTTTCCAAATAAAAATAAAAAAGACATGTATTTGTGTTATAGACTCATTTCTTCCACTGCTGTAAAACATTTGTCAGATATTAAAGCTATATTAATTTAAAAATTGAGCAAGTGCTGCTCAGTTTTTGGAAACTAGGGATTAAATCTAGATATTGTGCGTTAAATTTTGAGGCTGCACACAGAAAAAAAAACATTTTTTGAAGCGTAGATTTACTTCATAACTTACTTTAAGACTGAATGTTGATAAATCCTCTACCTTTCATGCAAAGCCCTCCTAATGGGCCATTTTATAGTTGTGTACTTAGTTGCCAAGCCTTTGATTTGGAGTGAGGCTGAAGGTGACCTTGTTGTGATTGAGACCAGTATCTAGAAACGATAATAACAAAGTAGTTTGCATTTAAAAGGCAGCAATGTTTTTATCATAACAAGGTCACCCTTAATCATCGCTCTTGTTCAGAGGTTTGGGAACCAAGCACGAAAATGTTAAAATGGACTATTACATATCAATATGATCAGAAACATAATCTTTTTTGTTTTTTCCACATTTCTAACCCTTAACATAAAAAAGATTGACAAAAACAATAGGATCTTCTTGTCATTGAGACTTCAGTCTGTCAGTGAAGTGAGAGATAAATCCATGGAGGAAAAAGATCCTATCAGTCATGACCACGGTAGTGCAAGTTCAGGTGATGTCAAGAAAGTCATAGATCTCTATAATCGGGGAAAAAAAGCCATAGAGTACCAGAACCTACATCTTAAAAAAGCTAAAGAAGTAGGAGACAAGCATGGGGAGGGTGGTGCTTATGGCAATCTTGGCAATGCTTATCACCGTCTGGGTGATTTCAAAAAAGCTATAGAGTACCACAACCTACATCTTAAAATAGCTAAAGAAGTAAGAGACAAGTATGGGGAGGGTGTTTCTTATGGCAATCTCGGCAATGCTTATTTTAGTCTGGGTGATTTCAAAAAAGCCATAGAGTACCACAACCTACGTCTTAAAATAGCTAAAGAAGTAGGTGACAAGCATGGGGAGGGTGTTGCTTATGGCAATCTTGGCAATGCTTATGACCGCCTGGGTGATTTCAAAAAAGCCATAGAGTACCACAACCTACATCTTCAAATAGCTAAAGAAGTAGGAGACAAAAATGGAAAGGGTGTTGCTTATGGCAATCTTGGCAATGCTTATTTTAGTCTGGGTGATTTAAAAAAAGCCATAGAGTACCACAACCTACATCTTAAAATAGCTAAAGAAGTAGGAGACAAGCATGGGGAGGGTGTTGCTTATTGCAATCTTGGCAATGCTTATGACCGTCTGGGTGATTTCAAAAAAGCCATAGAGTACTACAACCTATATCTTAAAATAGCTAAAGAAGTAGGAGACAAGCAAGGGGAGGGTGTTGCTTATGGCAATCTTGGCAATGTTCATGACCATCTGGGTGATTTCAAAAAAGCTATAGAGTACCACAACCTACATCTTAAAATAGCTAAAGAAGTAGAAGACAAGCATGGGGAGGGTCTTGCTTATGGCAATCTTGGCAATGCTTATTTTAGTCTGGGTGATTTCAAAAAAGCCATAGAGTACTACAACCTACATCTTAAAATAGCTAAAGAAGTAGGAGACAAGCATGGGGAGGGTGCCACTTATGGCAATCTTGGCAATGTTTATGACTGTCTGGCTGATTTCAAAAAAGCCATAGAGTACCACAACCTACATCTTAAAATAGCTAAAGAAGTAGGAGACAAGCATGGGGAGGGTAACGCTTATGGAAATCTTGGCAATGCTTATCACAGTCTGGGTGATTTCAAAAAAGCCATAGAGTACCACAACCTACATCTTAAAATAGCTAAAGAAGTAGGAGACAAGCATGGGGAGGGTAACGCTTATGGCAATCTTGGCAATGCTTTTCACTGTCTGGGTGATGTCAAAAAAGCCATAGAGTACCACAACCTAAATCTTAAAATAGCTAAAGAAGTAGGAGACAAGCATGGGGAGGGTGTTGCTTATGGCAATGTTGGCAGTGCTTTTCACCGTCTGGGTGATTTCAAAAAAGCCATAGAGTACCACAACCTATGTCTTAAAATAGCTAAAGAAGTAGGAAACAAACATGGGGAGGGTGGTGCTTATGGCAATCTTGGCAATGCTTATGACCGTCTGGGTGATTTCAAAAAAGGCATAGAGTACCACAACCTACATCTTATAGTAGCTAAAGAAGTAGGAGACAAATCCATGGAGGCAACGGCTTACTGTTCATTAGGATGGGTTTTTGAGTTGCAAGGTGGACTGCCAAAAGCCGTTGAACATTACCAAGCTAGCATAAACTTATTCAATTCCTTGAGAGTACTTCTAATATCTAAAGATGAGTGGAAAGTTAATTTTCGAAATCAGCATCAAGTGGCGTATACGGGTTTGTGGAGAGTTCTCGTAAAACAAGGTAATGTAGATGAAGCCTTATTTATTGCTGAGAAAGGACGAGCTCAAGCCCTGACCGACCTCATGGAATCCAGGTTTTGTGGTGGAACAAGTCACCACAAGGAAGAAGATAAAGATTGCGCAGTTTTAAAAAACGTTCCATCAAACACTGTCTTTCAGGCAGTGGACAAAGCTAACGTCCATCTTTGGGTTGTGTCCGAAGGAAAACAAGTTCAGTTAAGGCAAAGTAAACTCCAAGGTTTTGTTTCAGAGAATAGTGGATCTAGCCTGTCCTTTGAGTCGTTCATGCTCGGTGTCTATACACAACTTGATTTTCGTTCTAATGTGAGATGCGAGAATCGATCTTTAGATGCTTTGAGGGAGGGCCGTTCAAAAGTGGATGAGAAAACCAAAGAAGCCAACCCTCAACCTCACATCCAACAAGACGGATGCTTGAGCACTTTGTATGATATCGTTATGAAGCCGGTGGCTGACTTGATTGAAGGGGATGAGCTACTCATTATTCCTGATGGACCCCTGTGGATTGCTCCTTACGCTGCATTGAAGGATGGTAATTCTAAATACCTGAGTGAATCGTTCACAATCCGAGTCGCTCCATCGTTAGAAAGTCTTAGACTCATTGCCAATTGCCCAGATGATTATCATAAAAGCAGTGGTGCGTTACTTGCAGGAGATCCGTGGCTATCCGAGGTTACTAACAGCAAGGGAAAGAAAGTCTTCGAGCAGCTTCAGTATGCTAAAAAAGAAGTAGAAATGATCGGAAAAATTTTGAATATCACGCCAATCACTGGCAGTCAGGCCACGAAACGTGAGGTGTTGAAAAGACTCAGTTCCGTTTCCCTAGTTCACTTTGCGGCACACGGATGTATGGAAACTGGGGAAATTGCTCTTACACCTGACCCACACCGAATATCTACTGTGCCAACGGAGGAGGATTACATTTTAACAATTGGAGATGTGTTGAATGCTCAACTTCGGGCCAAACTTGTTGTGCTTAGTTGCTGCCACAGCGGCCGGGGCGAGATCAAGGCTGAAGGTGTGGTTGGCCTTGCGCGTGCTTTTATGGGGGCTGGTGCTCGGTCTATTGTGGTGTCCCTGTGGGCGATTGATGACGAGGCTACTCTTGAGTTCATGAAACACTTTTATCAACAACTTGCAGGAGGTAAACCAGCAAGCGAGTCACTGAACCTGGCCATGAAAAGCCTCAGAGAATCAGACAAGTTCTGCGACATCAAACACTGGGCGCCCTTTTTGCTGATTGGAGATGACGTCACTCTTGACTTCATGGCAAAGGAAAGAGAAAATTTGAATATGAAATCTCATAAATGAAAACTTTTTATTTCATCTCAAAATGAATGACGCAGGAATTTGGAAGGTTTAAATGCTTCTCTATTTTGGCGCTTTTTGGCTATTTTTCATTACTTTTCACTTTTTTGTTAAATGTAACTTGAGATGTGTGACTTTACTTTGGTGAAGAAATAAAACAGACTGTTTCAGTATATTTTGTTCAGTGGAATTGCTATTTTCTTACCTTTACCAATTTAGATGCTTGCGAAGAGAACAAGATGCAACAAGGCTTCTGCTGTTAATGCCTGAAGTTGTTGAAGGCGACTACGAGGTTTTCGTTTCGCCAGAATGACACACAGATCTATTCCTTTATTGCAATCAGTTATGTGTAAAATAATTTAAAGGTTTTTTTTCTTGTACACAACCAGGAGCTTGTCCACCGGGTTTTAATTACGTTGATAATCTAAGCTTTTGATAAGCAAAGAAACAGTTTGTCATTTGCAAAAGGTGGCGAAATTTTAATTTCAA